>NC_073272.2:52388712-52691742 GCF_029289425.2 Pan paniscus | reverse complement strand
AGAGTCATCAAATAGGATAAAAGAAGAAAAAAAAAACCCACCAAAGACCAGCAACCTTAAAGATTGAAGGTAGATAAGCCCACAAAGATGAGAAAGAATCAGTGCAAGAACCCTGGAAACTTAAAAAGCCAGAATGCCTTCTTTCCTCCAAATGACCACATCACCTCTCCAGCAAAAGCTTTGAACTGGGCTGAGATAGCTGAAATCGCAGAAATAGAATTCAAAATACGAATAGAAATGAAGGCCATTGAGCAATAGGGGTACATTGAAACCCAATCCAAGGAAGCTAAAAATTATGATAAAACAGGAGCCGACAGACAAAATAGACAGTATAGAAAAGAACATATCCAACCTGATAGAGCTGAAAGGCACACTACAAGAATTTCATAAAGCAATCACAAGTATTAATAGCAGAATAGACCAAGCAAAGGAAAGAATCTCAGAGCTTGATGACTGGCTTTATGAAATAAGATAGTCAGGGCCAGGTGTGGTGACTCATGCCTCTAATCCCAGGACTTTGGGAGGCCGAGGTGGGTAGATCACTTGAGGCCAGGAGTTTGAGACAAGCCTTGCCAACATGGTGAAACCCTGTCTCTACCAAAAATACAAAAAGTAGCTGGGCATGGTGGTACATGCCTATAATCCCAGCTGCTTGGGAGGCTGAGGCATGAGAATTGCTTGAACCTGGGAGGAAGAGGTTGCAGTGAGCCACTGCACTCCAGCCTGACTGAGAGTGAGACTCTGTTTGAAAAAATAAATAATAAAATTTAAAAAATGAAATAAGACAAGAATAGAGAAGAAAGAATGAAAAGGAATGAACAAAATCTCTGCGATACATGGGATTATGTAAACAGACTAAATCTATACTGATCTGTGTCCCTGAAAAAAAGGAATCAACTTCGAAAACATATTTCATGATATCATCCGTGAGAACCTCCCTTAGCTAAAGAGATTGACATTCAAACTCAGGAAATGCAGAGAAGCCCAGTAAAATATTTCAAAAGAAGACTATCCCCATGACACATAATCATCAGATTCTCAAAGGTCAAAATAAAAAATGTACAAGCCAGAAGAGATTCAGGCCAATATTCAACAATCTTAAAGAAAATATATTCCAACCCAGAATTTCATAGCCAGCCAGACTATGCTTTATAAGTGAAGAAAAAATAAGATCATGTTTAGACAAATGCTGAGGGCATTTGTTACCACCAGACCTGCCTTACAAGAGCTCCTGAATGAAGCACTAAATATGGAAAGGAAAGACCATTACTAGCCACTACAAAAAACTGAGGTACACAGACCAGTGACACTGTAAAGCAACCACATAAACAAGTCTGCAAAGTAACCAGCTAACATCATGATAGGATCAAATTTACACATATCAATACTAACCTTAAATTTAAATGGGCTAACTGCTCCAATTAAGATGCTCCAGAGTGGCAAGGTAGATAAAGAACCAAGACCCATTGGTATACTGTCTTCAAGACACCCATCTCACATGCAATGACACACATAGGCTCAAAATAAAGGCATGGAGAAAAAAATCTACCAAGCAATGGAAAACAGAAAAAAAGTGAGGATTAGTTTCAGTCCTAGTTTCAGTCAAAACAGAGTTTAAAACAACAAAATCAGAAACAGAGAAAGGCATTACCTAATGGTAAAGGATTCAATTCAACAAGAATATCTAACTATCCTAAATATATATGCACCCAACACAGGAGCACCCAGATTTGTAAAGCAATTTACTACAGACCTTCAAAGAGACAAACTCCCACACAGTAATACTCGGAGACTTTAACACCCCACTGACAATATTACACAGATCATCAAGACTGAAAATTAAAGATATTCAGAACCCTGAATTCAGCCCTAGGTCAAATGGACCTGATAGATATCTAAAGAATTCTGCACATGAAAACAACAGAATATATATTCCTTTCATCACCGCATGGTGCATACTCTAAAATCCCAATCACATAATTGGAAATAAAATACTCTTCAGCAAATTAAAAAAAAACTGAAATCATAACAATCTCTTGGACCACAATGCAGTTAAATTAGAAATGAAGACTAAGAAATTCACTGAAAACCATACAATTACATGGAAATTGAATAACTTGCTTCTGAATGACTTTTGGGTAATAATGAAAGTAAGGCAGCAATAAAGATGTTCTTTGAAACTAATGAGAACAAAGATACAACATACCAGAATCTTTGGGACACAACTAAGGCAGTGTTAAGAGAGGAATTTATAGCACTAAGTGCCCACATCAAAAAGTTAGAAAGATCTGAAGTTAACATCACAACTAAAAGAACTACAGAACCAAGATCAAACAAATCCCAAAGCTAGGAGATGACAAGAAATAACCAAAATGAGAGCTGAATTGACAGATATTAAGACATGAAAAACCATTCAAAAGATCAAATCCAGGAGCTGTTTTTTTTGAAAAAATTAATAAAATAGACCACTAGCTAGACTAATAAGAGAGAAGATTCAAATAAACACAATCAGAAATGACAACAGGGATATTTCCATTGACCCCACAGAAAAACAGTGAACCACTAGAGTATATTATGAACACCTCTATGCACATAAAGTAAAAAATCTAGAAGAAATGGGTAAATTCCTGGACACATACACCCTCCCAAGACTGAACCTGGAAGAAATTGAATTTCTGAATAGACCAAAAATGAGCTCTAAAATTGAAGCAGTAATAAATTGCCTACCAACCAAAAAAAAGCCCAGGACCAGATAGATTAACAGCCAAATTCTACCAGATGTACAAAGAAGAGCTGATACCATTCCTACTGTAAGTATTCAGGAAAAAAATATATGAGAAGGAGAGACTTCTCCTCAACTCATTCTATGAAGCCAGCATCATCCTGATACCAAAACCTGGCAGAGACACAACAAAAAAAGAAAACTTCAGGCCAATATCCTTGGTGAACATTTATGCAAATATTCTCAACAAAAACTGGCAAATCGAATCCAGCAGCACATCAAAAAGCTTATCCACTATAATCAAGTAGGTTTTATCCTGGGATGCAAGGTTGGTTCACCATATGCAAATCAATAAATGTGATTCATCACATAAACAGAACTAAAGATAAAAAAATCACATGATTACTAAATAGATGCAGAAAAGTCTTGATAAAATTCACCCCTTAATGTTAAAAGCTCTCAATAGACTAGGTATTGAAGGAATATACCTCAAAATAATAAGAGACATCTATGACAAACCCACAGCCAGCATTATATACTGAATGGGCCTAAGCTGTAAGCATTCCCCTTGAAAACTGGCACAAGGCAAAGATGCCCTCACTCACCACTTCTATTCAACATAGTATTGGAAATCCTGGCAAGGGCAATCAGAGAAAAAATAAAGCGCATCCAAATAGGAAGAGAGGAAGTCAAACTATCCCAGTTTGCAGATGACATGATCCTATATCTAGAAAACTCCACAGTTTCAGCCCAAAGCTTCATAAGCTGATAAACAACTTCAGCAAAGTCTCAGGATACCAAATCAATGTGCAAACATCACTAACATTACTATACACAAACAACAGTCAAGCTGAGGAGTGCAGCTCAGGAATGCAGTTCCATTCACAATTGTCACAAAAATAATAAAATAACTGGAAATATAGCTAACCAGGGAGGTAAAAGATCTGTACAAGGAGAACTATAAAACACTCCTCAAATAAAACACAGATGACACAAATGGAAAAACATTCCATGCTCCTTGCTAAAATGGCCATACTGTCCAAAGTAATTTATAGATTCAATGCTATTCCTATTAAACAAGCATGGACAGTTTTCACAGAAGTAGAAAAAACTATTTTAACATTCATACGGAACTAAAAGGATCCTGAATAGCCAAGGCAATCCTAAGCAAAAAGAACGAAGTTAGAGGTGTCATGCTACCTGAATTCAAACTATCCTACAGGGCTACAGTAACCAAAACAGCAGGGTATAGGTATAAAAACAGATTCATAGACAAACGGAACAGAATAGAGAACCCAGAAATAAGACCTCATAGGTACAACTATCTGATCTTCAACAAAGCTGACAAAAATAAGCAATGGGGAAAGGATTCCCTATTTAATAAATGGTGCTGGGATAGCTGGCTAGCCGTATGCAGAGGATTGAAACTGGACTCCTTTCTTATACAACATACAAAATTTAATTGAAGATTGATTAAAGACTTAAATGTAAAACCCAAACCTATAAAAACCCTGGAAGACGACCTAGGCAATACCATTCTAGACACAGGAACAGGCAGAAATTTATTGAGGAAGATGCCAAAAGCAATTGCAACAAGAGCAAAGATTGACAAATGGTATCTAATTAAATTAAAGAGCTTTCGCACAGCAAAGGATACTGACAATAGAGTGAACAACCTACAGATTGAGAGAAAATTTTTGCAAAGTATGCATCTGACAAAAGTCTAATATCTAGAATCTATAAGGAATTTAAACAAATTTACAAGAAAAAAACAAGAAAAATCTGTCCCCACGACCCAAACACCTCCCACCAGTCCCTACCTCTCAACACTGCCACACTGAGGATCAAATTGCAACATGAGTTTTGGTGGGGACATACAAACCTTATCCAAACCATAGCACATGGACATATATATTTTTTATTCTTTGGTAAATACATAGTAGTAGAATGGCTGGACCATATGATAGGTATATGTTTAGCTTTTTAAGTAACTAAAACACTGTTTTGCAAAGTGGTTGTACAATTTTACATTTCAACTGGCAGTGTATGAGAGTTCCAGTTCCTCCACATTCTCATAAAACTTGGTATGGTCAGCTTTTTAAAATTGTAGACCTTGTAATAGGTATGTAGTGGTTTCTTATTTGGGTTTTAATTTGCATTTTCCCAAATGATATTGAGCATATTTTCCTGTGCTTACTTGACATGTTTTCAAATCCTTTGCCCATTTTTAATTTGGTTGTTTATTATTGTTGAGTTTTGATAACTCTTTATATATTATAGATATAAGTTCTTTATCAGATATATGCTTTGAAAAGATTTTTTTGCAGTCTGTGACTTTTCCTTCTATTACTGTTTTTGAGGAACAATTTTTAACATCGTTGAAATCAAATTTAACAATTTTTTATGTTGGGCATTGTGTTGCAGATTGTACTTTTGTGTCACATCTAAGATCCATGGGCCATTCATCCCCTTCACCCCAAGTGACAGTGATCCCATTGTGCAACATATGGGTGAGGCCATCCTAGACTATTAGGGCCCCAGAAGAACTAAATAGGTCATAAGAGGGAACTATCCTTAGATGCGTAAGTAAGCTTAGCCAAGAACAGCAGAACAACTGAGATGAGCCCAGCTGGAATTTTTTTTAATTTTAAATTTTTGTTAGGGGCCAGGTGTGGTGGGCCATGCCTGTAATCCCAGCACTTTGGGAAGCCTAGGTGGGTGGATCACCTGAGGTCAGGAGTTCAGGAGCTTGAGACCAGTCTAGCCAACATGGCGAAACCCTGTCTGTACTAAAAAATACAAAAATTAGTTGGGTGTGGTGGCACACACCTGTAGTCCCAGCTACTTGGGAGGCTGAGGCAAGAGAATTGTTGAACCCAGGAGGCAGAGGGTTGCAGTGTGCCGAGATCATACAACTGCACTCCAGCCTGGGTGACAGATGAGACTCTGTCTTAAAAAAAAAAAGAAAGAAAGAAAAAAAATTGTGGTTTTTATATTTATAGAGTACATGGTATATACAGCTCATAGTAATCATATCAGGGTAAATGGGGCGTCCTTCACCTCAAGCATTTATCCATTCTTTGTGTTACAAACAATCCAATTATACTCTTTTAGTTATTTTTAAATGTACAATAAATTGTTGACTTTAGTCATTCTATTTTGGTATAAAATAGTAGATCTTATTCATTCTAAGTATGTTTTTGTGCCCATTAACCATCCCCACAACTTCACCCCTACCAACTACCCATCTCAGTCTCTGGTAACCATCATTCTACTTCCTATCTCCATGAGTTTGATTGTTTTAATTTTTAGCTCTCACAGATAAGTGAAAACATGCCAAGTTTGTCTTTCTGTGCCTGGCTTATTTCGCTTCATAGAATGATCTCCATTTTCATCCATGTTGTTGTAAATCATAGGATCTCATTTTTTAATGGCTGAATAGTACTCCACTGTGTATATGCACCACATTTTCTGTATCCATTCACCTGTTGATGGACACTTAGATTGCTTCTAAATCTTGGCTATCGTTAATAGTGCTGCAATAAACATGCAGGTGCAGATATCTCTTCCATATACTGATTTGCTTCCTTTGGATACCTAGCAGTGGTATTGCTAGAACATATGGTAACTCTGTCTTTAGTCTTTTGAGGAATCTCCAAACTGTTCTCCATAATGGTTGTATGATTTTAAATTCCCAGCAACAGTGTATGAGGTTTGTTATTGTGTTGTTTGAGCTCTTAATATATTCTGGTTATTAATCTGTTGTCATATGGATAGTTTGAAAATATTTTCTCCCATTCTGTGGATTGTCTCCTTAATTTTTTTGTAGTTTCTTTTGCTGTGCAGAATAATTTTAACTTGATGTGATCCCATGTGTCCATTTTGGCTTTGGTTGCCTGTGCTTGTGGGTTATTACTCAAGAAATGTTTGCCCAGACTGATGTCCTGGAGAGTTTCCCAATGTTCTCTTGTAGTAGTTTCATAGTTTGAGTTCTTAGATTTAGGACTTTATTTTGATTTGATTTTTGTATATGGTGAGAGATAGAGGTCTAGTTTCATTCTTCTGCATATGGATATCCAGTTTTCCCAGTACCATTTATTGAAGAGAGTGTCTTTTCTCTTCAATGATCCTTTGAATTTCCATGGTATCAGTTGTAATATTTCATTTTTCATCTCTGATTTTATTGATTTGAGTCTTCTCTCTTTTTTATTAGTTACTTTGAATAAATTTGTGTTAATTTTATCTTCTCAAAGAGGCAACTTTTTGCTTCATTGATCTTTTGTATTCTTTTCTTCATTTCAATTCATTTATTTCTGCTCTGGTCTTTATTATTTCTTTTCTTCTAGTAACTTTGGATTTGATTGGTTCTTGCTGCTCTAGCTCTTTAAGGTGCACTGTTAGGTTGTTTATTTGAAGTTGTTTTATCTTAAGTAGGCACTTTTAACTATAAACTTTCATCTTAATATTTATTTTCCTGTATCCCATAGGTTTTGGTATATTGTGTTTCCATTATCATTTGTTTCAATCACTATTTTTTTTTTCGAGGTGGAGTTTTGCTCTTTTTGTTAAGGCTGGAGTGCAATGGTGCGATCTTGGCCCACTGCAACCTCCACCTCCCAGGTTCAAGTGATTCTCCTGCCTCAGCCTCCCAAGTAGCTGGGATTACAGGCATGCACTACCATACCCAGCTAATTTTTTATTTTTAGGGTAAGAGACGGGGTTTCATTATGTTGGTCAGGCTGGTCTCCAACTCCTGACCTTTGGTGATACACCCACCTTGGCCTCCCAAAATGCTGGGATTAGAGGCATAAGCTGCTGCGCCTGACTCAATTTTCTTCTTAATTTTTTCATTGACCCACTGGTCATTCAGGAACATATTGCTTAATGTCCAAATGTCTGTATAGTTTTCAAAATTCCTTTTGTTATTTGTTTCTAGTTTTATTCCATTATGGTCAGAGAAGATACTTGATATCATTTCATTTTTTTTTCAATTTTTAAGTCTTGTTTTGTGACCTAGCATATGGTTTATCCTTGAGAATGATCCATTCACTGAGGAGAAGAATGTGTATTCTGTAGCCATTGTTTGAAATGTTCTGTAAGTATCTATTAGGTACATTTATTAGGTCTGTAGTGCAGATTAATGCTGATGTTTCTTTGGTTTTCTGTCTAGATGGTCTGTTCAATGCTCAAAGTGGGATGTTGAAGTATCTACCTATTATCGTGTTGGGGTATCTCTCTCTCTTTAGCTCTAATAATATTAACTTTATATATCTGGGTGCTCCAGTGCTAGGTGCATATATATTTACAATTTTTATTCCCTCTTGCTGAATTGAGCAACTTATGATTATTATACAATTGTCTTCTTTGTCTTTTTTATAGTTTCTATCTTGAAACTATTTTGTCTGATATAAGTATAGCTACTCTTGCTTGTTTTTTTGGTATCCATTGGCATGGAATATCTTTTTCCATTCCATTAACTGCTGTTTATGTGTATATTTATAGGTAAAGTATGTTTCTTGTAGGCAAGTGGTCACTGGGTATAGTTTTTAAAAATCCATTCAGCCTCTCTATGTCTTTCTATTGGAGAGTTTAGTCCATTTATATTCAGTGTTATTATTGATTTGTAAGGACTTTCTTCCACCATTTTATTGTTTTCTGATTGTTTCGTGGTCTTCTCTTCCTCCTTTCCTTCCTTCCTACCTATCTTTCTTTTAATGAAGGTGATTTTCTTTAGTGATATGGCTTAATTTTTTGCTTTTCATGTTTTCTGGATCTGTGGTATGCATTCTGATTTCAGGTTACCATGAGGCTTGCAAATAATATAACCCATCATTTTAAACTGATGACAACTTAACACTAATTGCATAAACTAACTAAAAAAGAGAAAACTAATACAACTCTACACTTTAACTTCATCCCCCTGCTTTTTAACTTTTCGTTGTTTCTATTTATATCATATTGTACTGTGTATGTCTTGAAAAGTTGTTGTGGTTATTTTTGATGTTCATCTTTTAGTCATTTTACTCAAGATAAGAGTAGTTGACATGCCACAATTACAGTGCTATAAGATTCTGTGTTTTTATGTGAACTTACTATTAACAGTGAGTTTTGTACTTTCAGGTGATTTCTTTTTGCTCATTAACTTCCTTTTCTTTCAGATTGAAGAACTCCGTCTAGCATTTCCTGTAGGACACGTATAGTGTTGATAAAATCCCTCAGCTTTTGTTAGTCTGGGAAAGTCTTTATTTCTCTTTCATGTTGAAGGATATTTTCACTGGACATACTATTCTAGGTTAAATTTTTTTCCTTTAGCACTTTATATCATGCTGTCTTGGCCTGTAAGGTTTCCACTGAATAGTCTGCTGCCAGACCTATTGGAGCTCCATTTTATGTTATTTGCTTCTTTTTTCTTAGTATTTTTAGTATTCTTTCTTTATCCTTGATCTTTGGGAGTTTGATTATTAAATGTCTTTAGGTAGTCTTATTTTGGTTGAATCTGTTTGGTGTTCTACAACGTTCTTGTACTTGAATATTGGTATCTTTCTCTAGTTTAGGAAGTTCTCTTATATTATCTCTTTGAATAATCTTTCTACCCATATCTCTCTGTCTACCTCCTCTTTAAGGCAAATAACTCTCTTAAATTTGCCCTTCTGAGGCTTTCTAGCTACTGCATTCATTTTTAATTCTTTTCTTTGTTTGTCTCCTCTCACTGTGTTTTTGTTTGTTTGTTTGTTTGTTTTTAGATGGAGTCTCGCTCTGTCACCAGGCTGGAGTGTACTGGCACAATCTTGGCTCACTGCAACCTCTGCCTCCTGGGTTCAAGCAATTCTCATGCCTCACCCTCCCAAGTGGCTGGGATTACAGGCATATGCCACCACACCCAGCTAATTTTTGTATTTTTAGTAGAGATGGGGTTTCACCATGTTGACCAGGATGGTCTCGATCTCCTGACCTCATGATCTGCCTGCCTCAGCCTTCCAAAGTGCTGTGATTACAGGTATGAGCCACTGTGCCCGGCCTTACTGTGTATTTTCAAATAGCCTGTTTTTAAGATCATGAGTTATTTCTTCTGCTTAATCAGTTCTGCTGTTAAGAGGCTCTGATGCATTCTTCCATATGTTTCAATGTGGGACACACACTCCATTGGCAGCCCCGGCTGGTATCTCAGTAGGTTGTGTTCCATCCAAGTCTGCTGGTCCAACACAGTACAAGGACTTGTCCAGGAATTGCAGTCCTTGTGGCCTAGACTGCCTTTCAAGTTTATGGCCTATTTCAACTTCAGAATTTTTGCTTGATTTTTAAAAATTATTTCCATCTCTTTGTTAAATTTATCTGATAGGATTCTGAGAACCTTCTCTGTGTTATCTTGAATTTCTTTGAGTTTCCTCAAAACAGCTATTTTGAATTCTCTGAAAGCTCCCACATCTCTCCAGGATTTGTTTCTGGTGGCTTAGTTCCCTTGGTTAGATCCTCTTTTCTTGGATAGTTTTATGCTTGTGGATGTTCATCAGTGTCTGGGCCTTGAGGAGTTAGTTATTTACTGTAGTGTTCATAGTCTGGGCTTCTTTGTACCCATCCTTCTTTTGGGAAGCCTTCCCAGGCATTCTAAGGGACTCGGGTGTTGTAATCTAAGTTTGGGTCATTGCAGCCATATTTTCATTAGGGACACCACAAACTTGGGAGCACTGCTTTTTCAGAGTCATAGCGTTCCCTCCTTGGTTGTCTTGGATAAGACCCAGAAAAATACTCTGGAATACCAGGCAGAGACTCTTGCTCGCTCTCTCTCTCTCTACTTTCCCCCAAACAAAGTCTCTCTCTCTATGCTGAGCTGCACCCCTGTGGCCACCACAATTGGGACTGAGGTGGGTCAGACCTGAAGGCAGCACAGCAACGGGTCTTGCCCAAGGCTCATGTTAATCTTTACCTGTTGCCTCCTATGTTCAGTTAAGGCCCTATGGCTCTACAGTCAGTAGGTGGTGGAGCAAGCCTGGCTTGTATCTTTTTCTTCAGTGTGGCAAGTTCCCTCAGTGCCTGGGCCAGTCCAGAAGTGCCATCTGGGAGCCAGGGACTAGAGTTGGACACCTTAAGAATCTACCTGGTGCTCTATCCTACTGTGGCTGAAGTGGCATGCATGGCACAAGTCATAGTCCTTCCCACTCTTCCCTCCCCTTTCTACATGCAGTTGAGTCTCTTCCTGTGGCCACCACTGTCCCAGGCCCACAGCAAGTACTGCTTAGCTACTGCCAATATTCATTCAAGGCCCAAGAGCTCTTCACTCAGCTTGAAGTAAATGCTGCCAGGCCTGGGACTCTCCCTTCAGGGCAGTGGACTGCCCTCTGGCCCAGGGCAGGTCCAGAAATGCCATCCAAGAGCCAAGTCTGGAAGTGGGGATCCCAAGAGCTCACTTGGTACTCTACCCCACTGTGGCTGAGCTGGTACCTAAGGTGTAAGCCAAAATCTTCTTCAAACTTCACTCTACTTTTCTCAAATGGAAGGAGTCTCTCTCCCTAGCCACAACAGATAGGAATGTGCTGGGTCACACCTGAAGCTAGCATGTCCCTGAATGTCACCCAAGGCTAAGTACTTCCTGGGTGCTGCTGCTGCTGATTTAGGGCCTGAGGGCTCTTCAGCAGGTGATGACTCCTGCCAGGACTGGTTCCTTCTAGCCCGGGGTGTGTCTATAAATGTCGTCCCAGAGCTAAGGCCTCAGGACTCTCCCTGGTGCCTTCTTCTACTGTGGCTGACTTGGTAACCAAGTTGCAAGACAAGATTCTCTTTACTTTTTCCTCTCTTCTCCTTAAGAGGACGGAAGGAGACTCTCCTAGTGCTGTGAGCTGTACTGCCTGAGGCTGGGGAGATGGTGGGACATGTACTCTATTGGCGGCCCCAGCTGGTATCTCAGTAGGCTGTGTGCCCCCCAAGTCTACTAGTCCAGCCTAGCACAAGGACTTGTCCAGGAATTGCAGTCCTGGTGGTCTAACCTGCCTTTCAGGTTTATTTAGCACCACAGAGCCCTTTAGCCCATAGTGGCAGGGCATGCCAGAACTCGGGTTCTGACCACTGGGATGGGTGATACCCCTCTAGCTAGGACTGGTCTAAATGTTCCCTCCCTGGGTGTCAGCTGAGTTCTTCATGGTGTTGTGTTGCACTGTGACAGGACAGCATGGAGTTCCAATGCAAAGTCTCACAATCACTGTGCTTTCCCTCCCCCACATGCACAGATTCTCTCTCCGCATCAGGTGGCTGCTGCCAGGGTGTGGGAGGGGGTGGCATCGGCAATTCAAGATTGTCTTCCTACCCACCTCGTTGCCCCTTTTGGTGATATGAAGTTAAAACCAGGTCCTGTGATCACTCACCTGATTTTTGGCTCTCATAAAGGTGCCCATTTGTGTGGATAGTTGGTCAATTTGCTGTTCCTATTTGGAGGACAATTGGTTGAGGCATCATTTGATCATCGTGCGCTGCCTCCTCCTAAGCTGGAATTGACTTGAACAATGGTGAACAAAATAATTCATTGTTGCTTAAAGTACAAAACTTCGGGGTGTTTTGATATGCATTAAAAAATGGCTGCTCCAACTATTAACAGCCATCCATCAAAATCCAACCAAAGAGAGAGAGAGAAAAGATTCTTCCTTGTGGAAATGTAACGTCTACTTAAAGATGTTGACATTTAACTTTTCCTGGAGTCAGAAAGAAAGGGATGAGGTTAAGACATCTAACATTTGTTGAGTACAGTCCCTGTGAGAGGCTCTGTGTTATGCCCTGTGTCCTATTTAACTGTTATCCCATTAACTCTTAGAGAGGGATGCAGTTAATAAGTCCATTTTATAGAAGAGAAAATGAGGACTCAGAGTGGAGTTTGTATTTGAGTTCAAGGCTTCCTGTCTCCATAGCCTGCATGCCCACAACATCACCGTATCTTTTTTTTTCTTTTTAAAATTTTTTATTATTTTTAAAATTTTTGTGGGTACATAGTAGGTGTATATATTTATGTGCTACATGAGATGTTTTGATACAGGCATGCAATCCCTCAAGCATTTATCCTTTATGTTTCAAACAATCCAATAATACTCTTTTAGTTATTTTTAAATGTACAATTAAATTGTTTTGATTATAGTCCCTATGTTGTTCTATCAAATATTAGATCTTATTCATTCTTTCTAACTATATTTTTTGTGCCCATTAACCATACCCACCTCCCCACCACACCTCACTACCCTTCTCACCCTCTGGTAACCATTCTTGTATTCTCTAACTCCATGAGTTCAGTTATTTTTATTTTTAGGTCCCACACGTAAGTGAGAATATGTGATGTTTGTCTTTCTGTGCCTGGCTTATTTCACTTAACATAATGACCTCCAGTCCCATCCATGCAGTTACAAATGACAGGATCTCATGCTTTTTTATAGCCAAATAGTACTCCATTGTGTATAGGTACCACATTTTCTTTATCCATTCATCTATTTTTTTTATTATACTTTAAGTTCTAGGGTACATGTGCACAATGTGCAGTTTTGTTACATATGTATACATGTGTCATGTTGGTGGGCTGCACCCATTAACTCATCATTTACATTAGGTATTTCTCCTAATGCTATCCCTCCCCCCTCCCTCCTCCCCCCACCCCATGACAGGCCCCTGTGTGTGATCTTCCCCACCCTGTGTCCAAATGTTCTCATTGTTCAATTCCCACCTATGAGTGAGAACATGCGGTGTTTGGTTTACTGTCCTTGTGATAGTTTACTCAGAATGATGGTTCCAGCTTCATCCATGTCCCTACAAAGAACATGAACTCATCCTTTTTTATGGCTGCATAGTATTCCATGGTGTATATGTGCCACATTTTCTTAATCCAGTCTATCACTGATGGACATTTAGGTTGGTTCCAAGTCTTTGCTATTGTGAATAGTGCCGCAATAAACATACGTGTGCATGTGTCTTTATAGCAGCATGATTTATAATCCTTTGGGTATATACCCAGTAATGGAATCGCTGGGTCAAATGGTATTTCTAGTTCTAGATCCTTGAGGAATCACTACACTGTCTTCCACAATGGTTGAACTAGTTTCCAGTCCCACCAACAGTGTAAAAGTGTTCCTATTTCTCCACATCCTCTCTAGCACCTGTTGTTTCCTGACTTTTTAATGATCGCCATTATAACTGGTGTGAGATGGTATCTCATTGTGGTTTTGATTTGCATTTCTCTGATGGCCAGTGAACATCACCATATCTTGTCAGAAGGATTCTTCTTATCCACAGCTGTTGTTTGTTATGGCCTTCATTGATGACATTCAGCATTGACCTTTTGGATAAGGTATTCAGTAGCTAAGATTCACTGACTCCAGAGAAAGGTACTTTCCATCATGTTTTTCTTCTGAACAAAATGTGAAAAGAACATGTGAGTACCTCTCTCACTCCCAGCAAATAATAGTTGTGTCACCTCCAAATGTTACTTCATGATTTGAAGCTTTCATTTCCCCTGCAAGATAAAATGCAATGAAGTGATACAGAAAAGAAGACATTCTATGCTGTCATCATACTAGGCCATGATGGTGATTTATGGATGGTCTGCTTTCTTTGTGCACTTAATATTTTTGTACCAAAAAACGTGCAAAGTATCAAAATCCCCTTTTAACAGATTAACAGGCTGAGATGGGTTACAGTGAGCAAGCCAGGAAGTGGTGGAGCTGGGATCCACACCCTGGTCTGTCTGAGTCCAGATGTAATCATCTTGTGTTTACTATGGCATGTTTCCCTTATGTTAAGAGTTGCTGACATAGACAGTGCATGTCATTCCTTTTGGTATGGTCTTCCTCCTTTCTAGTTTTTTTCTACCTGGAAGATCCAGGCACTCAAGAGAATGGAGCTTCCATGTACATTTCCAGAATCCCTAGCATAAAAGCCTAGAGGATCTACCCTGAAACCAACAAGTCTAGGATACATATTTCTGCCTTTTTTTCAGAGGTAGGAAGGGGCAGGCAGATGGAAAATTTACAGTAACAGTAGAATTATCCTCAGGGAAGTTGGGTGCTTTACTTTGTGAGAAAGCCATGGAAGGTGACATTTCTAACTGTGTTTTAATTGGGGTACAGTCCTAAGAGAGGAGCTCTGCAGAAACAGCTGTTACCTGGGGTTGGGAATGTTAAAGACCTTCTAAGAGCTTGATGGTAATCACAGCTGGGTAAAACCCAGCTATCAGGAGAGGGACTGCAACGTACCTGAGAAACCTTCAGAATACTTAAGGGAAGCAGAGCCAGGGGAAGTGATTTTGGTAGTAGTCCATGAGAAAAGAAATGATGTTTTGAAATGCACATGAACTAAAATTTAAATCCTGCTCTCTCAGTAGCTATGCAGCCTTAGGCGAGTTAATATCTTTGACCTTACTATTTCTCAGATGTAAAGAGGGATAATAACACTACCTACTCAGAACCTCACCTCTCCCAAGAAAACTTTCCTGACCATGTGCTGGCCCTTCCTTTACATTGGGATTGAGGTACCACCCTCTGTTTTTCCAGGCTTCCTTGACTTTAATTCTGTTTTAGCTCTAATTAAGGAGCTTTGAAATGATTTTTCTGCAAGCTTGTGAGAAATTTGAGGACTGGGAACCAGCCTGAAACATGTCTGTTGCCCTCTGAGTCAACACAGTGCCTGGGATCTGGTGTCCAGTAGGGATTTAAAACATATTGATTGAATGAGAAATGATGACAGGATCTACATGGATCACAAAGGATAGTTGTTATTTTACCTGTTAACTATTTAATAGCGATATTAAATAAAATACAAATGAAACTAGGGCCGGGGAAGGCAGGGTAAGTTGTGTCTTTCACATCAACCTTCGTACGTTCCCTAATGTTTTCTTCCTTCATGTACCTAGGACACTCTTGTTCAAACACAAAGGCGGTTTCATTTTGGGTCTATACTAGCTAGTTCCCTAGAAAGGTCTTAAATACAAAATGAATGGAATACAAAATAACCTCCCTCATTGTTTTGTTTGTTTGTTTCCTGGACAAATGACAGAATGCACACAGAACTGCTACTTTTGTGATTTTGTGAGTAATGGTATAGATGTGCACAGGTCATGGATGTGGCCCCAGTGATCCATGGAATTGTCAAGTCCAGGCGAGTGCTGCCTCTCTCATAATGATGGAGCATGCCTTGATTTCTCCCACTTCTTTGCTCACTACCTGATCCTGTCTCACTGATGTCACCTTCCTTTTCCCTTTACCCTACCTTGCAGAGACTTCTAATTCAGAAACCAAACCCTTTCTAGTGGCCCTGTGTTTATGCATCAGAGTAAATTGTTAAATGCTTCCAAAACCTACAAGGCCCTACAACATCTGGCCCATTTCCTCTTTGACTTTGTCCCTACCAGTCCCCATGAGCCACACATTTCTAGCAGACCTGGACTCTGCAGCTTCTGGGTTATGTCAGGCAGGCTCCTTCCCTCCTCAAGGCCTTTGCTCTAGCCATTCCCTCTGCTTGGAAATCTCCTTTCCCATATCTACAAGGATAACTTCCTCGCTCACCTTGAGGCCTTGATCACTTCTCACCTTCTAGATGAGGCCTACCCAGGCCACCTTATGATGGACTGCTAAACCCACGCTTCCTTGCCACCCTGTTGCTGATACCCCAGATCCTCTTTTCCTTGGCCCAAGTTTCCCTTCTGTTATAGTATTTTGCATCTAACAGACTATGTAATTACTTAGTGATGATTATTGCTGTTCTCTTTCCTAGCCAATGATGGCTCCTGCTAGAGTATTAGCTCCTGATGGTAGGGATCTTTGTCTCTTGCTCACTGGTATATCCCAAGCAGCCCAGATCTCTGCTGAGCATACACTGGAGTCACTCAGAAAATACCTGTGGATGTAATGAATGTGTTTGTGTCCTGTGCTAGATGGGAGACTTGTGAGGGAAAGGGCCATGTTTTGTTGGTCTTTGTGAACCCACCATCCACACTCTCTGATACAACCAGAAGGGCACTACTGAATAGTCATTGAATTAATTAATCTTTTGAAAATGACACTTATAGGGAAAACATTCTCTTTGTAGTCTGCAGCTATTCCAGTAGTTGCCATTTGTGTCGGCACCACATAGGTACCAGATGCCATAGAAACACAGCTGGGCAGCCGTGAGATACCTAAGGGCAGAAGTCTCATTCATTTTCCATGACCTCTTTACAGAGTAGCACAGTTCCTACTACACAGCATGACTTGAGGTGGTGTTTTCAGCTCTCTGGTTTTATCTGGGTAGACATGTACTGTGATTTACATATTGTATTTTATTTTCATATGATAGTGGCTTTCAGAAAGAAACACGATTATATAATTAAACACAATGAAAGCAGAATGATGTTATGAAAGAGTTGAAAATAAAGTGGACACTATTGTTGTGTAATAGGACACATAATTATGGATGGGCTACACTAGGCACTTCATGTACCTTTTTCATTTAACCCTAATGAAAACCCTTCAAATGCAACGTTGTCATTCCCATTTTCACAAGAGAGAAGATTGAGATCTAAGGCATTATGTAACTTGCCCAGTATCTGACCACTAGGAAGTAGCTGAATGAGTGGAATCTTCCAGGCTTATTGATGAGAACACCCCACAAAGACGGCAGTATAGGCAGACCCCCATTGCTTAACTTGCCCCTGGAGTTCTCTCTGCTCCCCTCCCCATTTCTCGTGCACACATCTCTGCAACATTTTCCTCCCATCTCCTAACACTTTCAGAAGCTCCTCATCTTAAAGGTTGTTCTCCTGCTCCTTTGGCCAAATGCTGGAAAATTCAACACTAATTTCTGCAGAGGCAGAGGAATGGAGTTTGTTTCAAGTCCTTGTGAAGGGATAAAATGATTGGTGCTTACAGCTGCTTCAAGGTCTTGATGAGGCTGGATCTGGAGGAGGGTCTTTTATGCAAGCTAGTCCCTGCATGAGAGAATTCCAGTCTTGGAAGGATGCCTTCCCCTCCACAAAGACATCTGGCCAGCCCACGAGGAAGATAGTTTACTTATCAATGACACTGTGTACCCACAGGCTCAGGCCAGTTTCGTCAGAAGCAGAACAGGCTTTCCAGGGTCACCAAGCTGTTCTAAAACTCCACAAATTCATTAGATGAAGATAGCAAGGCATATACACGTATCAAAATTGTGATCAGGAAATGGCTGCATTCCCTGTTCCACACTAAAACATCTCATACTGCCAATGAACTCAGCCAGTTCTGGAGAGATTTCCACCATCAACGAGTGTTTCTGACTGTGGGCTCTGGGCCAGCCATTCTCTGGGAGTACAAGATGGGAAAAATATGAGGTTTCCCTTTCCCTTTTTCCATCTTTTTCCATGTTATTTATTTTGAGGCAAGTTTGAAAATCAGTGGTTGTGTTAGTAGTTTTCCTAAACTACAATAGATATCCTCTGAGGGAACACCCATGACACTCTGAGATTCTTTCACTTTAGCTTTGATCAAATGGCTTTTACTACCAGCCTACATCTCAGAAGGGTGATTTTTGCCTCCGATGAACTTCTTATTGTGTGGAATTACTAAAATTCTAATAAAGAAATTATATTGGCTGAAGGCGGTTTCTCTTAACTAAAATATCAGAATACATAATAATTGCTGTTTCAGGGCCCACCATGTATCAGGTGCTTGACATATCTTACTGATAGTTTTCATAAATTCCCTGTTACATAAGTTTCTTTCTTCCAGTTTCACAGATGAGGAAATTTAAGTTCAGAAGGATAGACTACTTGCCCCTGTTCACACAGCTGGGAAGTGCAGAGCTGGGATTTAAGAGGCATGCATCACAGGCCATTGCCTACATTGGTCATTATCCCCACATTTTACACAGTCTTGTAAAGAAATCCCTGTGTCTCTGAAAGCCACTAATGTACATTTTAAAATTCCATACTGCTGTTACATCATCCGTCTATTTTAGAGTTTGACTCGTGACAAATGGTATTTTTCCTTTCCTGTGAAATATTTAGTTTACATTATATTTGGGGGTGGCAGATTTGAAAAGGTATATATATATGACTAAGTTAAGTAATGTTGATTTACCCCTTTTTGTGTGCTGAAAACCATGCTATGCACTGTGTAGAGGCCCATGGACAAATGAATCTGCTTTCTATCCCTGTGACATCTACCAGCTTCTAGAAGACTTTGCATGGCTCCTGATACACAAAAGCCACACATAGGATACCTATGTGGAAAGTAACTAGTGTACTGCCTCCAGTTTGAAAGTGGGTGTTTTCGCTATCACTGTTTCATTATGAAATGCATTCATTTAGTAAACCCTCTGCAATGCCTGTATGTTTCATGCAGTGTAACTGACTGATAGAGCATATGTAAAGACCAAGTAAAAACTGGTTCTTGTTCTTAACCGTCTCCTAGGAAAACAAACAAACAGAAGAATGTAAATTCTCATTCGTAGGCTTTACAGGGCATATTTGCAGTAGAAAGAGAGAAAAGAGGGAGAGGAGACAAAAAAATTTGAGGGAGAAAGAGTAGAGGAATCAGGAGCAGGATTCACATCTGGAGGACTGAATCCTTGTGATTATAAACTTGCATGTCTGTGCTTGAAAATGCCGCTGTTTGTGGGTCCAGAGGCTTGATTTCATATTCCTGCATGTTTATGCTTTTCACCTAAACACTTAAATAATTGGATTAACAGTCTTATATTCATTCATTAATCTCTCCACTTAATTCATTTTTAAATCAATCAGTTTTTACTTGTAAAGTGTAGGGGAATTTCTTTTTTATTATTATACTTTAAATTCTGGGGTACATGTACACAATGTGGAGGTTTGTTATATAGGTATACATGTGCCATGGTAGTTTGCTGCACCCATCAACCTGTCATCTACATTAGGTATTTCTCCTAATGCTATCCCTCCCCTAGTCCCCCACCCCCTGACAGGCCCCGTTGTGTGATGTTCTCCTCCCTGTGTCCATGTGTTCTCATTGTTCAACTCTCACTTATGAGTGAGAACATATGGTGTTTGGTTTTCTGTTCTTGTGTTAGTTTGCTGAGAATGATGGTTTCCAGCTTCATCCATGTCCCTGCAAAGGACATGAACTCCTCCTTGTTTATGGCTGCATAGTATTCCATGGTGTATATGTGCCACATTTTCTTAATCCAGTCTATCATTGACGGGCATTTGGATTGGTTCCAAGTCTTTGCTATTGTGAACAGTGCCACAATAAACATATGTGTGCATGTGTCTTTATAGTAGAATGATATATAATCCTTTGGGTGTATACCCAGTAATGGGATTGCTGGGTCAAATGTTATTTCTAGTTCTAGATCCTTGGGGAATTGCCACACTGTCTTCCACAATGGTTGAACTAATTTACACTCCCACCAACAGTGTAAAAGTGTTCCTATTTCTCCACATCCTCTCCAGCATCTGTTGTTTCCTGACATTTTAATGATCACCTTTCTAACTGGCGTGAGATGGTATCTCATTGTGGTTTTAATTTGCATTTCTCTAATGACCAGTGATGATGAGCATTTTTTCATATGTTTGTCGGCTGCATAAATGCCTTCTTTTGAGAAGTGTCTGTTCATTTCCTTCACCCACTTTTTGATGGGTTTGTTTTTTTCTTGTACATTTGTTTAAGTTCTTGGTAGATTCTGGATATTAGCCCTTTGTCAGATGGATATATTGCAAAAATTTTCTCCCATTCTGTAGGTTGCCTGTTCATTCTGATGATAGTTCCTTTTGCTGTGCAGAAGCTCTTTAGTTTAGTTAGATCCCATTTGTCAATTTTGGCTTTTGTTGCCATTGCTTTTGGTGTTTTAGTCACAAAGTCTTTGCCCATGCCTATGTCCTAAATGGTATTGCCTAGGTTTTCTTATACAGTTTTTATAGTTTTATGTTTTATGTTTAAGTCTTTAATCCATCTTGAATTAATTTTTGTATAAGGTGTAAGGAAGAGATCCAGTTTCAGCTTTCTGCATATGGCTAGCCAGTTTTCCCAGCACCATTTATTAAATAGGGAATCCTTTCCCCATTGCTTGTTTTTGTCAGGTTTGTCAAAGATCAGATGGTTGTAGATGTGTGGTGTCATTTCTGAGGCCTCTGTTCTGTTCCATTGATCTATATCTCTGTTTTGGTACCAGTACCATGATCTTTTTGTTACTGTAGTCTTGTAGTATAGTTTGAAGTCAGGTAGCATGATGCCTCCAGCTTTGTTCTTTTTGCTTAGGATTGTCTTGGCTATGCGGGCTCTATTTTGGTTCCATATGAACTTTAAAGTAGTTTTTTCCCAATACTGTGAAGAAACTCCATGGTAGCTTCATGGGGATAGCATTGAATCTATTAATTACTTTGGGCAGTATGGCCATTTTCATGATATCAATTCTTCCTTTCCATGAGCATGGAATGTTTTTCCATTTGTTTGTGTTCTCTCTTATTTCCTTGAGCAGTGGTTTGTAGTTCTCCTTGAAGAAGTCCTTCACATTCCTTGTAAGTTGTATTCCTAGTTATTTTATTCTCTTTGTAGCAGTAGTGAATGGGAGTTCACTCATGATTTGGCTCTCTGTTTGTCTGTTATTGGTGTATAAGAATGCTTGTGATTTTTGCACATTGATTTTGTATCCTGAGGCTTTGCTGAAGTTGCTTATCAGCTTAAGGAGATTTTGGGGTTGAGATTATGGGGTTTTCTAAATATACCATCATGTCATCTGCAAACAGAGACAATTTGACTTCCTCTTTTCCTAATTGAATACCCTTTATTTCTTTCTCTTGCCTGATTGCCCGGGCCAGAACTTCCGATACTGTGTTGAATAGGAGTGGTGAGAGAGGCCGTCCTTGTCTTGTGCCGGTTTTCAAAGGGAATGTTTCCGGGTTTTGCCCATTCTGTATGATACTGGCTGTGGGTTTGTCATAAATAGCTCTTATTATTTTGAGATACGTTCCATCAATACCTAGTTTATTGAGAGTTTTTAGCATAAAGGGCTGTCGAATTTTGTCAAATGCTTTTTCTGCATCTATTGAGATAATCATGTGGTTTTTGTCGTTGGTTCTGTTTATGTGATGGATTACGTTTATTGATTTGTGTATGTTGAACTAGCCTTCCCACTGTGAGGACATTTCAGAAACTGAGAGATTATTAGAAATGCCAACATCGATTATGAAGGCAGGAAGTCAGCAATACACTTGTACTGAAAGCTATTGACAAATGGGAGCTGGATTAAAAGTTAGAAAGTCCCCATGTTCCATGCACTATGTTAGGCTCTGGGTCTGGAGGCATTCAGGGACCTTGTAGCTCTCTTCATGAAGAAAATCATGCAGGCATATCTTAACCCCAGTGGCAGTGGTCTGTAATGATTTGTCACAATTATTTATCAGGGAAGTGTTTTACACATACACACACATACCCGCGTATGCACACACCTCTTATAAATTAGAATCCTGGAACTCTGATTGAATCACAGAGATAGCTGGTGTTGGAGACTCTAAAGCCTGAAGGAACGTCTATCACATGAGTTTTCCATAATAAGTTATTTTAGTTTAGTTTGGAGACACTGCCTGCCATTCCTCTGGCTTTGCTTGTCTGTTGTGGCCCTACAGGAGAACCTTGGAACTGAAATATCTGCCTTTTTTAAAGGGCTGGCACAGAAGGGGCAGCCCCAGCATCTGAGCCCTTCACACTCAGAATGACACCGTCTTACCTGAGGGTGTCCTCCATTGTTGCTATCACACTTTAAGCTGCCTGTTCTCATGGCTATATTACAATCAACCTTTGCTACACAGTTAACATTCTCAGTGAGTTTAGCCATATTTACTTTAATTTGTACATTAGAGCTATGTAAGCTTATGGCTGAGCCAGAAATTATTCTTCATCCTCTGCAGTGGTTTAGATAATGCAGTGCATCACTCTAAGCACAACAGATTCCATATAGTAATAACTTAAATACCTGTATATTAGTTTCCTATTGCTGCATAAAAAGTTATTATTTTTATTGGTTCATCTTTTAATCTTTCTACTTAGGATTAGAGTAGTTTACACACCACAGGTACAGTGTTATAATATTCTGTGTTATTCTGTGTACTTACTATTACCAGTAAGTTTTGTACCTTAAGGTGATTATTTATTGCTCATTAATGTCCTTTTCTTTCTGACTGAAGTATTCCCTTTAGAATGTCTTGTAGGACAGGTTTGGTATTTATGAAATCCCCCAGCTTTTGTTTATCTGGGATTGTCTTTATATCTCTTTTACATTTGAAGGATATTTTTGCTGGACATACTATTCCAGGGTAAAAGTTTTTTCCTGCAGTGCTTTAAATATGTCATGCCACTCTCTCCTGGCCTGTAAGGTTTCCACTGAAAAGTCTGCTGCCAGAAGTATTGGAGCTCCATTATATGTTATTTGTTTCTTTTCTCTTTCTGCCTTTAGGATCCTTTCTTAATCCTTGAGCTTTGGGAGTTTCAGTATTAAATGCCCTGAGTTAGTCTTCTTTGGGTTAAATCTGCATGGTGTTCTATAGCCTTCTTGTAGTTGGATAGTGATACCTTTCTCTAGGTTTGGGAAGTTTGCTTATTATCCCTTTGAGTAAACTTTCTACCCCTATATCTTTTGCTATCTCCTCTTTAAGGCCAATAAGTCTTAGGTTTGCCTTGTTTGGTTATTTCTAGATTCTGTAGATGTGCTTCATTGTTTTTTATTCTTTTTTAATTTTGTCTCCTCTGACTTTGTATTTTCTGTCATGATGTTTAAATAAAGTAATAAAAGCTTTTAATAAAGTGCTTAGCACAGAAGTAATTTTTCAAAATGTGATATTTTGAGTATGAAAATTTATAATAATGAATTATATTATAAGGGAGAAAATAAGGATCAATGAGTGCATTAAAAATAAATAGTGTCTATTTTATCACAATTTTTGTTATCTTTGGATACTACTGATAGCCAAAGAGATTCAGTTCTGGGAAAAACCTCGAAATTATAGTAAACCTTATTAAGCCAATGCCAAATCTAGAGATTCATTGAGCATGGAAATGCAGAAACATGAAGAATGATTCTGGAAGCAGGCCTCAGGCTGTGGTGACAGGCTGGTAGGATTTTAATATGAGAAATAAACAAAAGTGAAGAGCAGCAACTACTCCTACAACCCGTGGAACTAGAACACCATACTTCCTCTACCATGGCCAACACCATACTTCCTCTACCCTGTGCTGTAAAGAGAAAATCATTTGTCAGTGTAATCCATTAGAATGAGAGCTAATGGATATGACTTTTTTACTGACTTATCCATACCAACTAGAACAGTGCCTGGCAGATAGAGGACATTCAATAAATGTTTGCAGAATGAATAAACAAAATTTTTGGTCAATTTCAAATATCTCATTAGGATAACTAAAGAGAGGAGGAAACTGACTCTCAGAGAAGTTGAGAAGCATGTCCAAGGCCATACAACTGGTAAGAGAGAGAGAGAATTGACAGTGTGGCGATTTCTCAAAGACGTAAAAACAGAAATTCCATTCGAATCAACAATCCCATTACTGGGTATGATAAATATGATAAATCATTCTATCATAAAGACACATGCACACATATGTTCACTGTAGCACTACTCACAGTAGCAAAGACATGGAATCAACCTAAATTCCCATCAGTGGTAGATTGGATAAAGAAAATGTAGTACATATACATGATGGAATACTATGCAGCCATAAAAAATAATGAGATTATGTCCTTTGCAGGAACATGGATGAAGCTGGAGGCCATTATCCTTAGCAAACTAGCACAGGAACAGAAAACCAAATACTGCGTGTTCTCACCTATAAGTGGAAGCTAAATGATGAGAACACATGGACACATAGAAGGGAAAAACACCCACTGGGGCCTATCAGAGGGTGGAGCGTGGGAGGAGAGAGAAGATCAGGAAAAATAACGTATGGGTACTAGGCTTAATACCTGGGTGACAACAGTCTGTACAACAAACCCCCATGAGGCAAGTTTACCTATTTAACTAATGTGCACATGTACTCCTGAACTTAAAACTCTAAAAAAAAGTATACATGTGCCATGCTGGTGTGCTGCACCCATTAACTCATCATTTAGCATTAGGTATATCTCCTAAAGCTATCCCTCCCCCCTCCCCCCACCCCACAACAGTCCCCAGAGTGTGATGTTCCCCTTCCTGTGTCCAAGTGTTCTCATTGTTCAATTCCCACCTATGAGTGAGAACATGCGGTGTTTGGTTTTTTGTTCTTGCGATAGTTTACTGAGCATGATGATTTCCAGTTTCATCCATGTCCCTACAAAGGACATGAACGCATCATTTTTATGGCTGCATAGTATTCCATGGTGTATATGTGCCACATTTTCTTAATCCAGTCTATCACTGTTGGACATTTGGGTTGATTCCAGGTCTTTGCTATTGTGAATAGTGCTGCAGTAAACATACGTGTGCATGTGTCTTTATAGCAGCATGATTTATAGTCCTTTGGGTATATACCCAGTAATGGGATGGCTGGGTCAAATGGTATTTCAAGTTCTAGATCCCTGAGGAATCACCACACTGACTTCCACAAGGGTTGAACTAGTTTAGAGTCCCACCAACAGTGTAAAAGTGTTCCTATTTCTCCACATCCTCTCCAGCATCTGTTGTTTCCTGACTTTTTAATGATTGCCATTCTAACTGGTGTGAGATGGTATCTCATTGTGGTTTTGACTTGCATTTCTCTGATGGCCAGTGATGGTGAGCATTTTTTCATATGTTTTTTGGCTGCATAAATGTCTTCTTTTGAGAAGTGTCTGTTCATGTCCTTCGCCCACTTTTTGATGGGGTTGTTTGTTTTTTTCTTGTAAATTTGTTTGAGTTCATTGTAGATTCTGGATATTAGCCCTTTGTCAGATGAGTAGGTTGCGAAAATTTTCTCCCATTTTGTAGGTTGCCTGTTCACTCTGATGGTAGTTTCTTTTGCTGTGCAGAAGCTCTTTAGTTTAATTAGATCCCATTTGTCAATTTTGTCTTTTGTTGCCATTGCTTTTAGTGTTTTAGACATGAAGTCCTTGCCCGTGCCTATGTCCTGAATGGTAATGCCTAGGTTTTCTTCTAGGGTTTTTATGGTTTTAGGTCTAACGTTTAAGTCTTTAATCCATCTTGAATTGATTTTTGTATAAGGTGTAAGGAAGGGATCCAGTTTCAGCTTTCTACATATGGCTAACCAGTTTTCCCAGCACCATTTATTAAATAGGGAATCCTTTCCCCATTGCTTGTTTTTGTCAGGTTTGTCAAAGATCAGATAGTTGTAGATATGCGGCATTATTTCTGAGGGCTCTGTTCTGTTCCATTGATCTATATCTCTGTTTAGGTACCAGTACCATGCTGTTTTGGTTACTGTAGCCTTGTAGTATAGTTTGAAGTCAGGTAGCGTGATGCCTCCAGCTTTGTTCTTTTGGCTTAGGATTGACTTGGCGATGCGGGCTCTATTTTGGTTCCATATGAACTTTAAAGTAGTTTTTTCCAATTCTGTGAAGAAAGTCATTGGTAGCTTGATGGGGATGGCATTGAATCTATAAACTACCTTGGGCAGTATGGCCATTTTCACGATATTGATTCTTCCTACCCATGAGCATGGACATGTATACATATGTAACTAACCTGCACATTGTGCACATGTACCCTAAAACTTAAAATATAATAATAATAATAAAATTTTAAAAAATCAAAAAAATAAAAAAAAGTAGAGAGAAAGAGAGGTAGAATTCCATCCTGGCCTGAAGTCTTGGTTGTACTCTTCTCTCTGGATGATGGGCCTTCCCAAAAAGATTAACTTGTCCAATTTCCATGTTTCCAAGAGTTTAAGTGGAAGCCCCATATGCACCCAACTGTGTACCAAGACTAGTACAAAGGTCAGGTAATTAATTCAACAAATATTTATTGATCAATTTCAGCCTCTGGGAATATAGCAGGGAGCACAACAGACAGATAGCTTACTCTCATCAATATTTTATTCTAGTGTATAGCAACAGAAAATAAAAGAACACAGAAAACTTCAGATGGTGAAGAATGTAAAGCTTTATTAACAACCAGAGACTTCTCTAGCATGTGTGTGTATGAAGGAGAGAATGGATACAGAGGTGTGAGAGAGCTTGTTCAGTTCAGGGAAACTGGCTGGTGGCAGAATGGGATATAGGCTGGGGATTGAAGTGGGAAATTAGAATGTAGAAGCCGTAAGAAATTGAGCCACTTAACATCTTTGAGACTAAGACTTATTTCCAGGAAAATATGTATTCAAACATCAAGAAAATATGTGGGAAATGTTGTCTAACGCTCAAATCTAAGAACATTAATGTTATGTACATCTATTGAACAATAATGCCAATAATAATAACTGGTATTTTTGACTGTTTGCTTTTTGTTAGGCACTGTGCTTGTTGCTTTATATGTTTATTTCATCCATGCAATGAAGAGTAGTGAAGATTTTTATGTTTTATAAGGTTGGATAGTGGTAGATTGTAGATACTAGTATTAAAGCTCAACTCTGTATCATTTCAAAAGAGGCTGTTTTTTTGTTTGCTTGTTTGTTTGTGCTTTCCAGAGTTTCACTCAGGCAAGTGGTAGTCACCAAGATGAATTGAGTAGTACACAAAGTTCAAAAAGGCAATTATGAAGATTAAATGACACAGCACTTACAGAGTGCTTAGTAAAAGGAAATAAATTATACTGATCATTTCTATTTCAGTTTTTAATTTTTAGAATTTTATACTTTTTATATTTTATTATATTAAGTTTATGAACTATTTGCCATGACACATAATGGGGTTTTTTCACCTTTTAAATAGTGATATAACATTGCCTTTTAAGTGAGTTTGAGTTAAGGATGAGATAATATAATGAAATTAGAATAAAATGAAATAGTTCTCTGGGGGTGGGGGATGATAAAATATAAATTGTTAAGAAACATCAAAATGGATTTATGTGTATCATGAAAATTCTAAAATATTACATTAATGATTGAGATGCTTTTGAAAATTCTGCCTAAGTCAGGCTTTTTGATGAGAAGTTTGCCAGTTACCATGTGGGCTATTATACAAAACTTTATCAGTGAGATTTTCCCAGAAAACTTCGCAGTTGCTTAATAGTTTGCTCAGAACTTGATGCTCAAAAGCTACACAAATGGTGCCTACAAAAATAGCATGCATTATATGAAGTTCCTATTGGAAGTGTATGTTTTTCCTATCTGTGGTCTCTATAAAATATTAATTTTTATGACAGCAAAGGCTCAGTTATGCCCACCTTATTTCCAGAAGTGTTCTGTACGCTGGATATAAAAAGATCAATGAAGCATGATCTATTACAGTTGTGAATTTCACAATACTGTGTCAGAGGCAGATACATAAGTGAAAAAGAACAAAATAGGAACTGCAGATTCTTAAATATAAATCTGTACAGACTACAGTGGGAGTCCAAAGGAGAGACACAGGGGAAGTAGACTAGAGAAATGGACAGAGAAGTCATGGCCTGAGATGTAGGATAAGAGCAGGAGAGCTCTCCTGTTAATGTGAGAGTGCTTGCCTGTGACAATTACTTGCATCTTTGAGTTTATATCCATGATTATGTCAATGTAAGCCAGAATAGCATGTCTTTCCCCTGTAAATTAATATAACTTAATTCTCAGACATTTATTCAGAAGTTCTTCCATCCAAAAAAGAAAACTGTTTGAGGACCTATGTTAAAAAAATCAATCATTTTTTATTTGTTAAGTTTTCAGAGACTTGCCAAATGAAGTTCACTTATGAAGTTAAATCAGAGGCTAGAAGATATGCAGTCAGTAAATAAGCATATGAAAATATGCTCAATATAATTTGTCATCAGATAATTGCAAATTAAAACCATAATGAAATACTGTTACATGCTTATTAGAATGGCTAAAACACGTACACAAAAAAACCTGACAATATAATATGCTGGCAGGGATGTGGAGAAAAAACAGTCTCATTCATTGCAGTGGGAATGCAAAATGGTACAGACACTTTGAAAGAGAGTTTGACAGTTTCTTACACAGCTAGACATAGTCTTACTATAAGACCCAGAAACCACTCTTTTAGGTATTTTAACCTATTAACTTGAAAACTCATGTTCAAATAAAAATCTACAAACAAATGTTTATTGTAGCTTTGCTTATAAATGCCAACAACTGGAAGCAACCAGGATGTTCTTCAATCGGTGAATGGTTAAAGAAACTGTGGTACATCCATACAACAGAATGTTGTTGAGTGATAAGAATGAGATATCAAATCATTAAAAGACATAGAAGTACCTTATATGCATGCTGCTAAGTGAAAGAAGTCAGTCTAAAAAGGCTACATATTGAATGATTCCAATTATATGACATAAGATAGAGGCAAAACTATAGAGACAGTAAAATGATCAGTGGGTGCCAGGGGTTTGGAGATGAGAGGGAGTGATGAGTAGATGGAGCAAAGAGGATTTTTAGGGCAGTGAATTTATTCTGTATAATACTACAATGGTGGGTATATAACATTATGTATTTATAAAAACTCATATAACTTTACTTCACAAAGAATAAACCTTAAGGTATGTAAATTTAAAACAAAATTTCTTAGGTCAGAAAGTTCCGCAAAGGAATGCAGACTGTGACAAGATAATGTAAATGTATTACAAGTGCTTGAAAAAAAAATCCATGGAAGTGGAGGGGGAAGATGCTTACTTAAATAACTCTGGAAATAAGTGAAGTCTATAAGAATAAAGGCAAAAGTAACTACTCATAACCACTGTATTTGATAAAGTTGTATCTCCTATGAGGTATGGGTTAATCATGCTAATACTGTTATACATGTATGGAGGTAGAAACCAGGTTTCCTGACCGTAGGAATGTAAATTTATAGATAAGAAAGGGGAGGAGACTAGAGTCATTTGTGTAACAATGGGTTAGAGTTGGAGATATCAATATGAACTTATGTTTAGCCTAATATAGATACAGATAATTTTATATAAAATATTTATAGATATTGGTATATACGTGGGTTAGTAGCCACACATATATTTTTTTCTGTTTGCTGAGGCCTTAAAGAAATGACACTAAAGTAGAAAAGAGCACACCTAGCACGCAGCTCTTGTTTTCTAATACTATTTTCCAATAAAAGGAATCAGGGCTCCTTTGAGAAATGGATGATTCTAGGACTGGTGCGGTATATATATATGATGAGCATGGAACATTTTGTGGAACCAGAAAATAAGGGAATGCTATTATACAAGCAAAACAACAAACAAAAAAGTCTACCACATAGATGGGGGTTTGTTAAAGAAGCATAGGAACCAACTGAAAGAGCTCCCAATGACAAAAGCTATAACAATTTGAACAACAAAATAAAGTAACATTAGATTATAATGCAATGTGTAAAGTAAATACCCAGGAGTCTATACTGATATAAATAAATGATTGAATGAATGAAGAGAAGGGAAAAATCTCCCATGTAGAAGATTTCCAAATAATTTATGTAGATAAAGAGAAGGAACATAACTCCCCAGTTCTTAAGTGTGAAGTATGGGATGCACATTGTCACTTCCTTCAAAGAGTACGATATAGAAATGGGGGAGTTTTACAGTGGAGAAACCTGACAAATACTGTCTCAGCAAGGTCATCAAGGCCAACATCAATAATCATAAATCATATGAATAGTATGTATCATCGATATGATGTGATTAACATGCCACTTTACCTTTATGGCTTTCTCTCAGTTACCCACAACCTGGTATTATCATGAGATCATCATCAAACTCTAATTATAAGGAATCTTACAAAATAACTGACCATTACTCCTCAAAACTGTGAAGGCTATCAAAACAAGCAAAGTCTGAGAAATTACCACAGACAAGAGGAACCTAAAAAGACATGACAACCAAAAATAATGTGGTATTCTAGAACAAAAAAAGAACATTAGGTTAAAAAATAAGGAAATATAAATAAACTATGGACTTAATTAATCATAATGTATTTATATTGGTTCATTAACTGTGACAAATGAAACATGCCAATAAAGGATTTTAAAGATAAGGGAAAGTGTGTGTAAGGTGCATGGAAATTCCGCTATCTTCTCAATTTTTCTGTAAACCTAGAGCCCTTCTAAAAAATACAGTATAATAAAAATACAACTTTTTTATAGTTTGTGGGGTGCTGTGAAAGTAGTAGAGGGAAATTATAACATGAAATCTGTGTTTCAGGAAAGAATAAATATCTACATTCAAAATCTAGGCTTTTACCTTAGAAAAGTTAATAAAATAAAATAAAATGAATAATTTGAGCCTAAAGCAAGTAGAATTGAAGAAATAATTAAAAATGGAGCAGAAATCAATGAAATTGAAAACAGAAAGATAATAAGAAAAAAAGACACCAAAACCTGTTTTTTTAAAAATGCAAATAAAAGTGATAAGCCTCTATCTAACCAAGAAAGTAGAAAAACAAATTGCCAATACCAGAAATGAAAGAGGGGTTATAACTACTGAGTCCATGGTCATTAAAATGATATTAAAAAGATACTGTAAATAACTCTGTGCCAACAAATTTGATACCTTAGATGTAGTAGATGGAATTCCTAAAGATCTCAAAAAACTTATAAGCAAGTATAGCCAAGTCTGTCATATTATTTATTTTCCATTTGTTTATTCTAGTTCTTGTTCTTTGTTCTTTGAAATTTCCTTTTTACCTTTGTGTGGGTAATTTGAACAGTTTTTAGAATTTCTTCTTGACTTATTCTTAGTGTTTTGAGCATATCCCATGGTATAGTTTTCCTAGTGGTTGCCGTCGGCATTAAAATGTACATGTGACTTGGCCAGGCGCAGTGGCTCATGCCTCTAATCCCAGCACTTTGAGAGGCCTAGGTGGATGGATCACATAAGGTCAGGAGTTCGACAGCAGCCTGGCCAACACGGTGAAACCCAATCTCTAATAAAGATACAAAAATTAGCCGGGTTTGGTGGCACATGCCTGTAATCCCAGCTACTTGGGAGGCTGAGGCAGGAGAATCGCTTGAACTCGGGAGGCAGAGGTTGCAGTAAGCTGAGATCCCGCCACTGCACTGCAGCCTGGACAACAGAGTGAGACTCTGTCTTAAAAAAAAATGTACATGTGACTTATCCCAGCCAAGTAGTATCAAAGTTTGACCACTTTGGGTGGGATGTGTAAGCCTCACTTCCATTTATGCTTTACTCACTTTAAAATACCATTGTCTTGAGCACCAGATGGTGTTATAATTTTTGTTTCAATCATATTATCAGCTAAAGTAATAAGTAAAGGATATACTGTTGTATATACTCATATTTGTGCTCTTTTTATCATTCCTTCTTTCTTCCTCATCCTCCACTATTCTTTTTTTTTTATCATTTCCTATCTTTTTGAATAATTTCCTTTAGCCAGTTTTTAAGGATAGGTCTGCTACCAACAAATGCTTATGGTTTTCTGTCATCTGAGGTTGTCTTCATTTCTCTTTTATTCTTTTTGTTTTACCTTTTAAAAAATTTATATATATTAGTTGTACATATTTTGAGGTACATGTGATACTTTGATGCCTGTTTACAATGTGTAATGATCAAGTCAGGGTAATTGGGATATACATCATCTAAACCATTTATCTTTCCTTTGTGTTGGGATTGTTTCACCAGATACAGAATTCATGATTAAGAGCTCATTTCTTTTAGCACTTGAAAAACGTGGCACTTCCTTCTAGCCTCCATGTTTTCCAATGAAAATTCATCTGTTATTCAAATTGGTATATTACCCCACAGTTATGCATCATGGGCAATGACATGTAGGTAATATGTCATTTTCTCTCTGGCAGCTTTGAAGATTTTTTTCTTTGTGTTTAAATTTCAGAAGTTTAATTATAATGTTCTCTGGCATAGATTTCCTTTCATTTATCTATTGGTTGTTCATTCAGTTTCTTGAATTCGTAGGTTTGTATCTTTCACAAAATTTGAGATGTTTTCGTTCATTACTTTCTTTAATATTCCCTCCCACAATCTCTCTACTCTCTTTCCAGAACTTGTATGATACAAAAGTTCTCTCTTGTGTTATTGTCCCACAGGCCCATGAAACTCTTCATTTTTCTCAGTCCATTTTATTTTCATTGTTCAAATTGAGTAAATTCTATTGATTTGTCCTCAAGTTTATTGATTCTATTCGCTGTCATCTCTACTTTACTATTAAGTCCATCTAGAAAGTTTTTCTTTAGCTTCAATTGTTATAATTTTCAATTCTACAATTTCTTCTGGTTCTTTTTTATGACTTTCATTTGCTGGGATTTTTTTTTTTTCATTTTAAAAGAGAATCTATACAATGTCTGCCTTAAAATCTTTTTCAGATAATTCCAACTTATGATTTATGTTGGTATTGGCTTCTGTTTATTGTCTTTTCTCATTCATATTGTGAATTTACTGGTTCTTAATGTGACAAGTGATTTTTAAAAATTGAATCATGGACATTTTTATTACTATGTTAGGGGACTAATGATCTTACCTAAATCTTCTATTGTAATGGAGTCACCTTGTTTTGGTTTAGTATGTAAGTTCTGGCCTACTTTTCCGGGCTTTCATTGTAATGAAAAGTTTTATGAGTCCTCGAAATGATATTCTGGTGTGATTCCGGCTTCTGGTGCTGCCAAGGCTCCTAACCAATCCATGCTGGTGACTTCTGCATGAGTAGGAGGCACACACCTGTGCTATCTTCTGTCACTGGATGACCTTCTATACGTGGGAGGGTGGACAGAGGTGACAACTAGCTGTGATTTGTGCCACCTAATTTAGTCTCATAATGAGTCTCATTATGAGTCTCATTATGAGTCTCATTATGAGACTAAATGAGGGTACAAATGAGTTGTGAGTTTGGTGATTCACCTACTTCCTGGGCCTCACTGATATCGGGGATGGAGTGAAAGGGAATGCTTACCAGCTCTGACTTGTACTGTCTTATTAAGTCTCATTGATGCACGTAGGGGTAGAAATTCCTCTGTCTGCTGAGGAATTTCTACCCACTGACACTGTAAGGGAGAAATTGTGAAACCTAGCGATGACTAGCTCCACTTTTCACTACCTTGTTAAGTCACATTGCTGTTGGGTGAAGGTGGAGGTTCAGCTTGCTACTGGACCCTGCTGACTCCTCCCTGACAGGAGAATTAGAGTACCACTTTTTTTCTACCGGATAGGGAACAGAAGATCAGCTACCCACTCTACCTCACTACACTACATGGGCAGGAAGATAGGAGCATCATCTGCTTCTTCCCAGCGGGACATACAAAATAAGGTTTTCACTGTGTCGCGCTAACACTGTCCAAGTAGGGAAATCAGATCATCACTAACTGCTTCCACTGGGCAGATAATAAAAGATAAGCCCCTTTTTGGCCCTGTTAACACAGCTGAGTGGGGAATTAGAACACTGACATCTGATTCTGTGGGGATGGAGGTGGGATGAAATAGAAGATCAACTTATTTCTCAGTCTCACTGAAACCACAGGCAGAGGTGGTGGTTTGGTGGGGTATGGTTTTTCCATTGGCGTTTACCTGGAGTAGAGTGGGAATTGCCAGAAAGTTTGATATTATTAGGCCATCATTTCTGGTCCTTTGCCTAGGGAAAACAGTCTTTTCTTCGAGCTTTATTTGTATCTGTTGGCAGTTCTAGGTTGCAGGCTTCTGCAGCACTCTGTACTGGACATATGTAAGGAAATAAGGAAACCCAGGGAATTCACTTCTGTGTTGTTCTTTGAGTTCTAAACTCCCTGTGCTGTTTATCATCTTTCCACTATTCTGAGTCTTCCAGACTTGTTTTTTTTGTTATGTCCAGGGTCTTTTAGTTATAAGAGAAAGGGGTTCCTCTATCTTAGCCAAATTCAGTGTATTTAACTTTTTAAAACAAATGTAATTTGTAGTTTTGAAAGTCAGGATAGTGACTACTCTTGAGGGAATAGTAACTGGTAAGGGGCATGAGGAAGTGGTTCAGGAGTGATGGTAAAGTACTGTTTCTTGATATGGGCAATGATTATACAGGTTTGTTCAATTTATGAGAGTTTATTTAACTTCATTCTTATGATTTATACACTTTTAAACATAGATGCTATTTTTCAATGAAAAGTTTTAATGATGATCATATAGGTATATTATTTGAAGTAAAATTATATGTACTTCCTATTATCAAGCTAAAATAACAGTTTACAAAGCATATGGCATTTCTACACATTTAAAAAAGATATTTATGATTGTGTTTATATATATGTGTGTCATACATAGAGAAAAGTATGAAGGGTACGCTACAAAATGTTGGCAGTGGTCATCTCTGATCAGTGGCACTTTAGGTTTTTTCTCTTCCTAATATATTTTATTATGTTCTGAATTTATTGCCATGGGCAGGAAATGCTTATTTTTTATTTCTCTTATTTTTAAATGAGATTGAATTTGTAAGCTAACAATGTTTTATCATAGTGGTAGAATATACTGTGTTTTCAATAAAGACTGGCTAAATTAATGAGTTTATGCCTCACTCACACATTCAAAGAATATATCAAATGCCCACTATGTGTCATACACTCTGGTTTCAGAAATAAATTAGAGTCCTTGCTCTCAAGAAGATTACTGTATACAAAAATTCAACTTCTTTTGCTATGTTTTTATGCAAATTTAACCTATAGTTGTATAGAAATCTAATATGATTGTTTTATTGAGATATAATTCACACACCAAAATATTGACTCTGCTAAAGGGTACAATTCAGTGCATTTCAGTATTTTCACAATGTTGTTCAAACATCACCATTGTTTAATTCCAAAACATTTTTATCACCCTGGAAAGATACTCTATGCCCGTTAGGAGTCACTCCCTATTCCAATCCCCAGACCTTGACAACTATTGTTCTACTTTCTGCCTCTATGAATTTGCTTATTCTAGACATTTTATATAAATGGAATTGTACATTATATGTCCCTTTGAGTTTGACTTCTTTTATTTAGCATATTGTTTAAAAGGGCCATCTATAGTGTAGCATGCATTAAGGGGAGTACTTCATTCCTTTTTATGGCACAATCATGTTCCATTGTATGGTAATAAAGACTGACCCCATTTTTGATGTTTCAGCTTTAAAGCATAAACCCTCCTCTTTTCCCTTCTGCCTCAAATCTGGGAAAGTTGATAGGAAAGCCTGGGTGCTCCCTTCTGTGATACTGGAGGGAAGTTCAAACTATACATAGGAACCCTCACCTTGACCCTATCCTCTAAACACCAGTTTCCTTCCCTGCATTCTCAAGCCATTTTCAGACCTGCTTGGGAGCCACACTGCTGTCTCAAGCAAGCCTCATATGCATAATAAACTTTTTCATACCCTGTTGGTATGAAATATCCTCTTGGTTGGTATGTAGTTTCTGCACACCAAATTTTGGGTGAAGATCTGTCTACCTCTGCAAGGGTCCACAAGTGATGCAGTAAGGAGGATGTCTAGATTATGACCACCATCTTGGGGATCTTTATTCTCTTTCTTTGACTTGCTAACTGGGTATTCTGCCTGAAAACCAGCAGGCACTTAAGAGCCACTACTTGCAGGCTAGCACAATCTTTGAGCTGAGCTTCTTTGTGCTACATTTGCTGAGTTGTACTGAAGCCTCCTTTATAGAATTAATATACCTAAGTCTGAGTTTAGATAATTCACAGGAGTATGGGACTGGTATCTTCCTTAATGTGGCCCTGTGTCATGTGCCTTGGCTCAGGTTAACTGTGTCTTAGAATGAATAACGTGTTTTAATTTCAGCATAAGCTCTTAATGACTCTACGCTGAGGGAACCACCTGGGCCCTGTGACAGATTAATTGTATGTCTCAACCAGCATTACCCCCCATTGTATAGAGTGCTCAGGGGAAAGACTTATATCCTCTGTGATATATTGAGCTATTGAATGATGGCTTATGAATGAGAAATCATTAGAAAGTGAAAAAGCAGCCAATAGAGGGGAAAAACCAGTCATATGTGACATGTGGAGGTCCACACTCCTAAAAGCAGGTGGCTCACTAGGATCCTTCAAAATGCCTTTGCTTCTACTGCCTATGCCTCTGTCATAAGAATGATACTGATCTTGAGGGTTATAGGGAGAAACACCCATGGCAACTGTATGGCATACCAAGGGGTTAATTCAAATCTGACTGAAGTCCAGGGTCCTTAAACCCTATAAAACCACCATTGCTCTGGGGGAGGCTAACCCTAATAATACTGATTTGAGGTTCTCTAGAGGAAGTAATTCATAAAGATAAATAGGGTAGAGAGAACTCTCCTTCTTCCAAAGGATATCCGATAATCACCCACGGGGGGCGGGGGGTCGGGGGCAGGGAAGAGAGAGAGAGAGAGAGAAAGAGAAAAGTAAAAGAAAACTGGACATAGGGGGAGGCAAAAGAAAAAAAAACCTGAAATGGCCATAATTTGACACAATTGGAAATACATTTACCTAATTTATAAAACAAAAAGATAAAAGGGTGCTGATTTGACTTATACACTTTACAACATAGGTTCTGAATAAATTTAACAACTGCTTATTTGCACCAATTAGCAAAACTTTGTGTCATCAATACTGTGGCCCAAATGGCTGCTACTATGCTTGGGGATCTCTCGAAATTTAAACAAGGTATATCTCATAGCCTTAGGGAAGTGACTGAACATAAAATAAAAGACAGATAGCAGGACAGGCAACCTACAACATGGGAGAAAATTTTCGCAACCTACTCATCTGACAAAGGGCTAATATCCAGAATCTACATTGAACTCAAACAAATTTACAAGAAAAAAACAAACAACCCCATCAAAAAGTGGGCGAAGGACATGAACAGACACTTCTCAAAAGAAGACATTTATGCAGCCAAAAAACACATGAAAAAATGCTCATCATCACTGGCCATCAGAGAAATGCAAATCAAAACCACTATGAGATATCATCTCACACCAGTTAGAATGGCAATCATTAAAAAGTCAGGAAACAACAGGTGCTGGAGAGGATGTGGAGAAATAGGAACACTTTTACACTGTTGGTGGGACTGTAAACTAGTTCAACCATTGTGGAAGTCAGTGTGGCGATTCCTCAGGGATCTAGAACTAGAAATACCATTTGACCCAGCCATCCCATTACTGGGTATATACCCAAATGACTATAAATCATGCTGCTATAAAGACACATGCACACGTATGTTTATTGCGGCATTATTCACAATAGCAAAGACTTGGAACCAACCCAAATGTCCAACAATGATAGACTGGATTAAGAAAATGTGGCACATATACACCATGGAATACTATGCAGCCATAAAAAATGATGAGTTCATGTCCTTTGTAGGGACATGGATGAAACTGGAAACCATCATTCTCAGTAAACTATCGCAAGAACAAAAAACCAAACACCGCATATTCTCACTCATAGGTGGGAATTGAACAATGAGATCACATGGACACAGGAAGGGGAATATCACACTCTGGGGACTGTGGTGGGAAGGGGGGAGCGGGGAGGGATAGCATTGGGAGATATACCTAATGCTAGATGATGAGTTAGTGGGTGCAGCGCACCAGCATGGCACATGTATACATGTGTAACTAACCTGCACAATGTGCACATGTACCCTAAAACTTAAAGTATAATAAAAAAAGAAATAAAAATAAATAAATAGAAAAAAAAATAAAAGACAGATAGCAATGCCTCATCTTACCCATTGTAACTGTTACCTTGCTTAATTACCCATATGTAATGGTTAATACTGAGTGACAACTTGACTGGATTGAAGGATGCAAAGTATTGATCCTGGGTGTGTCTGTGAGGGTGTTGCCAAAGGAGATTAACATTTGAGTCAGTGGACTGGGAAAGGGAAACCCACCCTTAATCTGGGTGGGCACCATCTAATCAGCTGCCAGCTTGACTAAAATATAAAGCAGGCAGAAAAATGTGAAAAGACTAGACTGGCTTAGCCTCCCAGCCTACATCTTTCTCCTGTGCTGGATGCTTCCTGCCCTCAAACATCAGACTCTAAGTTATTCAGCTTTGGGATTCAGACTGGCTTCCTTGCTCCTCAGCTTGCAGACCACCTATTGTGGGACCTTGTGATCATGTGAGTTCTACTTAATAAACTCCCCTTTATATATATATTTTATATATAGTATTTATTTATATATATTTTATATATATATTTATATATTTTTTATATATATTTATTTCTATATATTTTATATATATATTTATTCATATATATTTATATATGGGTTCTAGAGGAACAGAATTAATGGGATATATATTATTAATATGTATTATTAATTATTATATTAATCTATATATTAATAATATGTATCCTATATATAAGATATATATGTTTTAGGTCAGAGCGTCCATGCCCACTATGAAGTATTTTAGGTAATGGGTAATTTGTCTCTCTAGAGTACCCTAATACACCATGCGTAATAGCACCCATTACCTATATAATATATATATATTAGTTTTGTCTCTCTAGAGTACCCTAATACACCATGTGTAATAGCACCCATTACCTAAAATACTTCACAGTGGGCATGGACGCTCTGACCTAAAGAGTAATAAATTAAAATTAAGTCAAGTCTTTGGCACTTACAATTCAGCTTAAAATATTGGTTCCCATGAACCTTCCCTCTAGTCAATTCATCCCAATGTATGTTAAAATAGGGCCTTCAAGGATTGACACCTGTTGTACAAGATCTATTTTTTTAAATGAGGTAGCTGTACATTTAATGAGAAAAAACTGCAGCCAAGACTTAATTTTAAGTGAAAGTTAAGTTTACGATTGATAAACATCTTGTAATTCTACTAACACATTCATAAATATATTATGTTTTGGTATATGGTTAAGTCTACACACTAATTTGTTTTACTTCTGCATCGTCCTGGTTATCTATTGCTGCATAAACAACTGTAAGACCTATTTATAGAATAGGTGATTATCTCCACTGTTTCTTCACTTAACAATCCGATCTGGCCTGTTATTAAACTTGGAAAGAATGAATGGCACTTTACCCTGAATTATCATCACTCTTTAATGCTGTAGTCCCACTGATTAAGGCCCCCGTAATTAATATGTTTAAGATTATTGACTCCATCCAATCAGCAACTGGTTAATATTTTGTTGTTGTAGATTTGACTAATATGTTCTGTTCAGTGCCTATTTCAACAGCGTCTCAGCCCATTTGCCTTCACCTCCAAAAACACACAATGGATATCCTACCCTATCCATGGGATATCCAAACAGCTTTGCATCGAAAACAATTTGCGTGTGTGTGTGTGTGTGTGTGTGTGTGTATAACATGAAATAGAAAATATCTAATTATAATTAAAATAAAATTTTATAGCTATAAATACAAAATAGAAAAATAGATGTATATACACACATATATACATGTTTACGTATACATACACAAATATACATATATGCATATATATACATGCATCTTCATACACATACACACACACATATACATATACACACAGTGTGAGAATGAGGAAGAGAGAGATAAATCTGTTTTAAGAAATTGGCTCACATGAATACGAGGCTGGCAAACCCCAAATCTGCAGGGCAGGGCAGCGGGCTGGAAACTCAGGCAAGTTTTCATGTTGCAATTTTGAGGTAGAACTGCTTATTTTTTGGAAACCCTCAGGTGTTGCTCTTAAGGGCTTCTACTGATTGGATGAGGCCCATTCACATTATGAAGGATAATCTGGTTCACATAAAGTCAGCTGATTGTAAATGCTAATTACATCTACAAATAAATTCACAGCAGCTTCTAGACTAGTGTTTGACCAAATAACTGAGCACTATAGCCTAGTCAAATTGCCACATAAAATTAACCATCAGAGCGCCCTATAACAAAAGTCTCTAGAATCTGCAAAAATCACAGTACTATAGGCACTGTTGTTAGTGCCCCCCAGGAACTCCTTCACTGTAGAGACTTTAAGCAACCTCCTCTCATGTGTCTTGGAGTCTCAGGACCACCCATGATGGCCATAAGTTGCCCATGGGTGACTAACGCAAGAAACTACCCTCCTAAGCCCCATGCTATATCCCAGAGTGGCAGTTGCTGGCAGCATACAAGTGTCTCCTGAAAATAGAGGCTCTCTCAGGTGCTGAACCAGTGACTTCCTGTACTTAGCTGCCTATTATTTGTTGGATTGTGAAAGCAATATCCTGAAAACTCATCATTCCACCAAGATTTCCTTATTACAGAATGGAGTCAAACCTGAAATCTCTGGCATGTCCTACCTGCAGGCAGTGATAGCCTTCCCTGTCCTTAGTCCTTTGCCAGATGCCATGGTGCTTGAGGAGGTCACCCTTTTTCTGGCCCATTTGGATACCTGGTTGCTATTAACTGAGCATATAGCAAGAAGATTTCATACATTGTATGGATTGCATTAACACCATTGCAAGTGACGGAGGCCAGTGGAGTGTTGCTGCTTTTTATCCCTTTACTGTGGCACCCCTGATAAAAGATGAGACCTAGTGGTCAACAAAATTGGCTGAACCCTATCTGTACATTTCTACAGATGCTTGAGTCATTGCCAGTAGTCTCGACAGCTGGTCTGGCTAATGACAGCAACAGCAATTCCCAATAATTGTTTATCTCAAGATACCCAAAATACAAATAATTGTTACATATATTTCTGCCCACAAGAAAGCCACAATGCAAAGTTTCACCAAGACACTTATTATCCCCTTCAGAGGTACAGAAATCACTGGTAGTAACCAAGGCATTAAAATTACTTTTCAAAACACACAGTGCTGGCCTGTTGAGCATGGAATTCAATGAAATGTTCACCTCCCTTACCAGCCTCAGACTGCAGTCCTCATAGAGTGTCATAATGGCTTATTTAAATTCAAGTTCAATTCAATACAAAATGGCACATTTCAGTCACAAGTCAAGTTAGAAGGGGAAACAAAATAAAATTTAATAAAAGTCTGACGTCATTTTTTTAAAAAGAGAGCATTTAATATAAAGAATTGTTAAATTGATATGGATGAATTAAGAATGCATAAAGAGAATACTAAAGTATCATGGAGGTAACAATTACAAGAATCTGCTATTACCTCTGGGACTGGAAGAACAAAATGGGGAGGTTAGAATAAATAAAACTTAGAGGCTTACAGGAGGAGCCCCACAGATTTGCAACTGAGACCTCTGAGAAGGGGGTACTGACTGGCTGGTGCTAGTGTCTCTGATGGTGCAATAAGCTGATTCAATGAGTGTTAGAAAAACCGCAAACTGAAATCAGTTGCTGTCCCCGAAATGAGTGGCCTGACAACTCTGGGTTTTACTGACAGCAACAGGAAGCAGTCAAGAAGGAGCAGGTCCTGTCTTCCTTCAGCTTCCAGTCTCTCTCCAACACTCCCTATTGACAAAGCTTAACAAGGAACCATTGGCATCAACAGAAAAACGGTTTTCTGAATCTGAGGCCCAGCATCTCAAAGCAGAGAACAGAAGGGTAGATTTGGAGCTGAAGGAGAATAGCTTAATTACTGGCTCTTAATAACTACTACCTATTAAGTTTACTTTTTAATTCTGACTCCATTTTTGGATGTTTGACTGCCGACAGCTTTAACCACACTTCTTTTTCCCCTCCTGCTCCACACACATCTGGGCTTGCTGACAAGAGTCTGTGCCTTCTTCTCTTTGGTGATGACAAGAAGTTCAAACCATGCCCTGGAATCCTCACCCAGTCCCTACCCTCTAACCAGCATAGAAACCCCAAGCCAGTCTTTTATCCCTGCTCTCTCATGTCATTTTCAAACCTTCTTGATAGTCACTCTGCTTTCCCCAAGAAAGTTAAATTATGTGAATAATAAATCATTCTATATTCTCCTGATGCATGTGTGGTGTCACCACTCACAACATCTGAACCAAATTTTGAGTGAAGATCCATCTGGTGCTTCAGAGCATCCACAAGAGTACAGAGATAACACATTTTGTTTATCCTTTCATCAGCTAATGGACATTTAGGTTGTTTCACCAGTTGACTATCATGAATAAGGCTGCTATAAACATTCATGTAAAAGTTTTCATGTGGACATACGCCTTCAGTTTTCTTGAGTATAAATCTAGGAGTGGAATTGCTGGGTCATATGGCAACTCTATGTTTAACTTTTGAGGAACAGCTAAGCTGTTTTTCCGAAGTGCCTGCAGCAGTTTTCATTCCCACCAGGAATGTATGAGGGTTCTAATTTCTTGACCTCCTTACCAACGTTTGTTACTGTCTGACTTTTAAATTATAGCCCTCTTACTGGATGTGAAATAGTACTTTTTGTTATTTTGATTTTCATTTGCATAATTATTAAAAATAGCATCTCTCCATGTGCTTATTTGACATTTGTATAACTTTGTTGGAAACATGCCTATTCAGATGTTTTGCCCATTTTTAATTGGGTTATTTGTATTTTTATTATTTAGTTGTAAGGGATCTTTATTCTGGATACTAGATCATTATTGGATATATAACTTGCAAATATTTTCATATTTTGTAAGTTATCTTTTCACTTTCTTAATAGTGTCCTTTAAAGCCAAAACATTTTCAATTTTGATGACTTTCAATTTAATTATCTTTTTCTTTTGTTACTTGTGCTTTTGGTGTCATATCTAAGAAATTATGGTTTAATTCAAGGTCATGAAGATTTCAACCTGTTTTCTTCTAAGAGTTTTACAGTTTTACCTCTTATATTTAAGTCTTTGATCCATTTGAGTTTTTAAAATATAGTGTGGAGTAGAAGTCTAATTTTATTCCTTTGCATGTGGGTGTTCCAGAAGTATTTGTTGAAAAGACAACATTAACATTAACATCTCTTAGCACCCTTGTCAAAAATCAATTGACCAGAAATGTGAGGGTTTCTTGTTGGACTTTAATTTTATTCCACTGATCTATATGTATATCTGTAGTCCAGAACTTCATAGTCTTGATTACAGTACCTTTGGGGTAAGATTTGAAATTGAGAAGTGTGTGTCCTTCAAGTTTGTTCTTCATATTTAAGATCCTTTTGGGTATTCAAGTTTCATTAATATTGAATACCAAGTACTTGGATATTCAAGTCCATAGGGACTTTAGAATCAGCTTCTCAGTCTCCGCAAAATCCCAGCTGGAATTTGGTATGTATTGTGTCAAATCTGTAGATAAATTTGGGGAGTATTGGCATCTAAAAATACTGTCTCAAAATCCACAAACATGGAACGTCATTTCATTTATTTAGGTTTTATTTAATATCTTTCAATTAAGTTTTGTGGTTTTCAGTGTGTAAACCTTACACTTCCCATGCTACATTTATTCTTAAGTATTTTATTCTTTGTGAGTCTATTATATATGGAATTGTCTTTTATTATTATTTTCAAACTTTTCATTCCTACTGGATGTAAAAACAACCATTTTTTGTGTGTGTATTGACCTCCTATCCTGCAATCTTGCTGAACTCTTTTATTGGCTCTAATAGTTTTTGTGTGAATTTTTTAGTATTATTTCTATAAAATGTCATGTCATCTGCATACATGTATAATTATAATTATATAATTTATATATGTAGATACCTTTTTCTCCCATGCCTAATTTCTCTAGTTAGAACCTCCAGTGTAACAGAATAGGGGTCACAAAGGCAGACATCCTTGTCACGTTCCTCATCTTAGGGGAAGATTTTCAGTCTTTTTGCAAAAACATGTTGTTTTCTGTGGGTTTTTCACAGGTGACCAGAGAACATACTTTATATGAGTGCAGTATTTTTTATATTATTGGGACTTGTTTTGTTGTCTAACGTATGATCTATCCTGGAGAATGTTCCCTGTGCACTTGAGAACAATGTGTATTCTTCTGTTTTTGAGTAGAGTATTTCCTAGATGTCTGTTAGATCTAGTTTGATTTTTTAGTGTTATTCATATCTTCTATTTCCTTGTTGATCTTCCATCTAGTTGTTCTATTCATTATTGAAAGTAGAGTATTGAAGTATTCACTATTATTTTTAAACTGTCTATTTATCTCTTAAATTCTGTCAGTTTTTCTTCATGTATTCCGGGGCTCTGCTATATGATGCTTATATGCTTATAATTGTTATAGGCTTGATAAATTGACAATTTTATCTTTATAAAATGTTTTTAATTGCTGTTAGTAACATTTTTGTTTTAAAGTCGGTTTTATCTTTTATTAGCATAGTCACTCCAGTTCCCTTTGGCTACTATTGGAATGGTATATCTTTTTCTATCCTTATAGTATCCACTCCTTTTTGTCTTTGAAGAACTTGAAGAGACAAACCTCTTTAGGCTTTCTTTAATACCTTTAATATCAAGTTTGTTCTTTAGGTTTAAGATCCTTTTTGGTATTCAAGGTCCCTTAAATATCCGTAGGGATTTTAGAATGACCTTGTCAGTCTCTGCAAAATCCCAGCTGAAATTTGATATGAATTTGGCAGAATAAAGTGTGTCTCTTGTAGATGGAATGTAATTGGAAAATATTTTTTAAGTCATTCTGCCAGCTCTGCCTGTAAACTGGAGTGCTTAATTCATTTATATTGCATGTAATTTCTGATAAGGTAAAATTTATGTCTGCTTCTTTTGCCATTTTTTAATATCTTATGTTTTTATTTCCCTTTATTGCTCCATTACTGCCTTCTTTAGTGTTATTTTCTAACTTACCATTTAAATTCACTTGTCATTTGTTTTACTATATTTTAAAACTTAATTTCTTAGTAATTGCTCTGGTAATTAAAATTAACAAATTAAAAATTTATGGCATTGTAGTTTGTTAATATCAATAAAATTACAATGGTTTACAAGGACATTGTTTCTATATTGCTCCATTCTCTTCACCCTCCTTTGGTCTGTTATTATCATTCAAATTACATCTTAACAAACTGTATGCGGATCAACACAGATTTATAATTATTGCTCTGTGCAGTTGTCTTTCAAATTAGATAGGAGAAAAGAGAATTATAATAAAAATATATTTATACTGTGTTTTACATTATACTACATATATTTCTTTTATTATTCTTGTAGGTTAAGTTTGCTAGCAACATTTCTTCCCATTTTTCTTTATATGAGAGTGTCTTAATTTCTCCTTTATTTTTCAAGGATAGTTTTGCTGGCTATAGGATTCTTATTTGATATTATTTTTCTTTCAGAACTTTTAATGTCATTAAAAGTGACATATGTTATGACATATTAAAAGTCTATTCTCCATGGTTTGTGGTAAGAAATCAGCTAGTATTTTTATTGAGGATTCCTTGTACATGATGCGTTGCTACTCTCCTGCTGCTTTCAAGAGTCTGTTTTTGTCTTTGACTTTCAACAGTTTCATTATGATGTGACTAATAGATACCTTTGATTGATCCTACTTGGAGGTTTTTGAGCTTCATAGATGTGTAGGTTGATTTCTTTCATCAAATTTAGGAAGTTTTGGCATTTTTTTCTTCAATTGTTGTTTCTGTCCCTGTGTTTCTCTGCTATGATTTTTCCATTAAGCTTATGTTGATGTGCTGGATAGTGTAGACGGTTCTGGTCATTTTTTTCTCATTCTGGTTTTTTTTCTTTCTGTTTCTTGGACTGGATAATTTCAAGTTTGCTGACTCTTCTGCCTGCCCAAATCTGCTGTTGTACTTCTCTAGTAAATTTTTTTTATTACTATTATACTTTAAGTTTTAGGGTACATGTGCACAATGTGCAGGTTAGTTACATATGTATACATGTGACATGCTGGTGCGCTGCACCCACTAACTCATCATCTAGCATTAGGTATATCTCCCAATGGTATCCCTCCCCCCTCCCCCCACCCCACAACAGTTCCCAGAGTGTGATGTTCCCCTTCCTGTGACCATGTGTTCTCATTGTTCAGTTCCCACCTATGAGTGAGAATATGCGGTGTTTGGTTTTTTGTTCTTGCGATAGTTTACTGAGAATGATGATTTCCAATTTCATCCATGTCCCTACAAAGGACAAGAACTCATCATTTTTTATGGCTGCATAGTATTCCATGGTGTATATGTGCCACATTTTCTTAATCCAGTCTATCATTGTTGGACATTTGGGTTGGTTCCAAGTCTTTGCTATTGTGAATAGTGCCGCAATAAACATACTTGTGCATGTGTCTTTATAGCAGCATGATTTATAGTCCTTTGGGTATATACCCAGTAATGGGATGGCTGGGTCAAATGGCATTTCAAGTTCTAGATCCCTGAGGAATCGCCACACTGACTTCCACATGGTTGAACTAGTTTACAGTCCCACCAACAGTGTAAAAGTGTTCCTATTTCTCCACATCCTCTCCAGCATCTGTTGTTTCCTGACATTTTAATGATTGCCATTCTAACTGGTGTGAGATGGTATCTCATTGTGGTTTTGATTTGCATTTCTCTGATGGCCAGTGATGGTGAGCATTTTTTCATGTGTTTTTTGGCTGCATAAATGTCTTCTTTTGAGGAGTGTCTGTTCATGTCCTTCACCCATTTTGATGAGGTTGTTTTTTTCTTGTAAATTTGTTTGAGTTCATTGTAGATTCTGGATATTAGCCCTTTGTCAGATGAGTAGGTTGCAAAAATTTTCTCCCATTTTATAGGTTGCCTGTTCACTCTGATGGTAGTTTCTTTTGCTGAGCAGAAGTTCTTTAGTTTAATTAGATCCCATTTGTCAATTTTGTCTTTTGTTGCCATTGCTTTTGGTGTTTTAGACATGAAGTCCTTGCCCGTGCCTATGTCCTGAATGGTAATGCCTAGGTTTTCTTCTAGGGTTTTTATGGTTTTAGGTCTAACGTTTAAGTCTTTAATCCATCTTGAATTGATTTTTGTATAAGGTGTAAGGAAGGGATCCAGTTTCAGCTTTCTACATATGGCTAGCCAGTTTTCCCAGCACCATTTATTAAATAGGGAATCCTTTCCCCATTGCTTGTTTTTCTCAGGTTTGTCAAAGATCAGATAGTTGTAGATATGCGGCGTTATTTCTGAGGGCTCTATTCTGTTCCATTGATCTATATCTCTGTTTTGGTACCAGTACCATGCTGTTTTGGTTACTGTAGCCTTGTAGTATAGTTTGAAGTCAGGTAGCATGATGCCTCCAGCTTTGTTCTTTTGGCTTAGGATTGACTTGGTGATGTGGGCTCTTTTTTGGTTCCATATGAACTTTAAAGTAGTTTTTTCCAATTCTGTGAAGAAAGGCATTGGTAGCTTGATGGGGATGGCATTGAATCTATAAGTTACCTTGGGCAGTATGGCCTTTTTCACGATATTGATTCTTCCTACCCATGAGCATGGAATGTTCTTCCATTTGTTTGTATCCTCTTTTATTTCATTGAGCAGTGGTTTGTAGTTCTCCTTGAAGAGGTCCTTCACGTCCCTTGTAAGGTGGATTCCTAGGTATTTTATTCTCTTTGAAGCAATTGTGAATGGGAGTTCACTCATGATTTGGCTCTCTGTTTGTCTGTTATTGGTGTATAAGAATGCTTGTGATTTTTGTACATTGATTTTGTATCCTGAGACTTTGCTGAAGTTGCTTATCAGCTTAAGGAGATTTTGGGCTGAGACAATGGGGTTTTCTAGATATACAATCATGTCATCTGCAAACAGGGACAATTTGACTTCCTCTTTTCCTAATTGAATACCCTTTATTTCCTTCTCCTGCCTAATTGCCCTGGCCAGAACTTCCAACACTATGTTGAATAGGAGTGGTGAGAGAGGGCATCCCTGTCTTGTGCCAGTTTTCAAAGGGAATGCTTCCAGTTATTGCCCATTCAGTATGATATTGTCTGTGGGTTTGTCATAGATAGCTCTTATTATTTTGAGATATGTTCCATCAATACCTAATTTATTGAGAGTTTTTAGCATGAAGTGTTGTTGAATTTTGTCAAAGGCCTTTTCTGCATCTATTGAGATAATCATGTGGTTTTTGTCTTTGGTTCTGTTTATATGCTGGATTACATTTATTGATTTGCATATATTGAACCAGCCTTGCATCCCAGGGATGAAGCCCATTTGATCATGGTGGATAAGCTTTTTGATGTGCTGCTGGATTTGGTTTGCCAGTATTTTATTGAAGATTTTTGCATCAGTGTTCATCAAGGATATTGGTCTAAAATTCTCTTTTTTAGTTGTGTCTCTGCCCAGCTTTGGTATCAGAATGATGCTGGCCTCATAAAATGAGTTAGGGAGTATTCCCTCTTTTTCTATTGATTGGAATAGTTTCAGAAGGAATGGTACCAGTTCCTCCTTGTACCTCTGGTAGAATTTGGCTGTGAATCCATCTGGTCCTGGACTCTTTTTGGTTGGTAAGCTATTCATTATTGCCACAATTTCAGCTCCTGTTATTGGTCTATTCAGAGATTCAACTTCTTCCTGGTTTAGTCTTGGGAGAGTGTATGTGTCGAGGAATTTCTCCATTTCTTCTAGGTTTTCTAGTTTATTTGCATAGAGGTGTTTGTAGTATTCTCTGATGGTAGTTTGTATTTCTGTGGGATCGGTGGTGATATCCCCTTTATCATTTTTTATTGCGTCTATTTGATTCTTATCTCTTTTTTTCTTTATTAGTCTTGCTAGCGGTCTATGAATTTTGTTGATCCTTTCAAAAAACCAGCTCCTGGATTCATTAATTTTTTGAAGGGTTTTTTGTGTCTGTATTTCCTTCAGTTCTGCTCTGATTTTAGTTATTTCTTGCCTTCTGCTAGCTTTTGAATGTGTTTGCTGTTGCTTTTTTAGTTCTTTTAATTGTGATGTTAGGGTATGAATCTTGGATCTTTCCTGCTTTCTCTTGTGGGCATTAATGCTATGAATTTCCCTCTACACACTGCTTTGAATGTATCCCAGAGATTCTGGTATGTTGTGTCTGTGTTCTCTTTGGTTTCAAAGAACATCTTTATTTCTGCCTTCATTTCGTTATGTACCCAGTAGTCATTCAGGAGCAGATTGTTCAGTTTCCATGTAGTTGAGCAGTTTTGAGTGAGTTTCTTAATCCTGAGTTCTGGTTTGATTGCACTGTGGTCTGAGAGATAGTTAGTTATAATTTCTGTTCTTTTACATTTGTTGAGGAGAGCTTTACTTCCAACTATGTGGAAGTAATTTTGGAGTAGATGTGGTGTGGTGCTGAAAAAAATGTATATTCTGTTGATTTGGGGTGGAGAGTTTTGTAGATGTCTATTAGGTCTGCTTGGTGCACAGCTGAGTTCAATTCCTGGGTATCCTTGTTAACTTTCTGTGTCGTTGATCTGTCTAATGTTGACAGTGGGGTGTTAAAGTCTCCCATTATTAATGTGTGGGAGTCTAAGTCTCTTTGTAGGTCACTCAGGACTTGCTTTATGAATCTGGGTGCTCCTGTATTGGGTGCGTATATATTTAGGATAGTTAGCTCTTCTTGTTGACTTGATCCCTTTACCATTATGTAATGGTCTTCTTTGTCTCTTTTGATCTTTGTTGGTTGAAAGTCTGTTTTATCAGAGACTAGGATTGCAACCCCTGCCTTTTTTTTCCATTTGCTTGGTAGATCTTCCTCCATCCTTTTATTTTGAGCCTGTGTGTGTCTTTGCATGTGAGATGGGTTTCCTGAATACAACACACTGATGGGTCTTGACTCTTTATCCAATTTGCCAGTCTGTGTCTTTTAATTGGAGCATTTAGTCCATTTAAATTTAAAGTTAATATTGTTATGTGTGAATTTGAACCTGTCATTATGATGTTAGCTGGTTATTTTACTCGTTAGTTGATGCAGTTTCTTCCTAGTCTCGATGGCCTTTACATTTTGGCATGATTTTGCAGTGGCTGGTACCGGTTGTTCCTTTCCATGTTTAGTGCTCCCTTCAGGAGCTCTTTTAGGGCAGGCCTGGTGGTGACAAAATCTCTCAGCATTTGCTTGTCTGTAAAGGATTTTATTTCTCCTTCACTTATGAAGCTTAGTTTGGCTGGATATGAAATTCTGGGTTGAAAATTCTTTTCTTTAAGAATGTTGAATATTGGCCCCCACTCTCTTCTGGCTTGTAGAGTTTCTGCCGAGAGATCCACTGTTAGTCTGATGAGCTTCCCTTTGTGGGTAACCCGACCTTTCTCTCTGGCTGCCCTTAACATTTTTTCCTTCATTTCAACTTTGGTGAATCTGACAATTATGTCTTGGAGTTGCTCTTCTCGAGGAGTATCTTTGTGGCGTTCTCTATTTCCTGAATCTGAATGTTGGCCTGCCTTGCTAGATTGGGGAAGTTCTCCTGGATAATATCCTGCAGAGTGTTTTCCAACTTGGTTCCATTCTCCCCATCACTTTCAGGTACACCAATCAGACATAGATTTGGTCTTTTCACAATTTCCCATATTTCTTGGAAGCTTTGTTCGTTTCTTTTTATCCTTTTTTCTCTAAACTTCCCTTCTTGCTTCATTTCATTCATTTCAACTTCCATCACTGATACCCTTTCTTCCAGTTTATCACATCGGCTCCTGAGGCTTCTGCATTCTTCACTTAGTTCTCGTGCCTTGGCTTTCAGCTCCATCAGGTCCTTTAAGCACTTCTCTGTGTTGGTTATTCTAGTTATACATTCGTCTAAATTTTTTTCAAAGTTTTTAACTTCTTTGCCTTTGGTTTGAATTTCCTCCTGTAGCTCGTAGTTTGATCATCTGAAGCCTTCTTCTCTCAACTCGTCAAAGTCATTCTCCGTCCAGCTTTGTTCCATTGCTGGTGAGGAACTGCGATCCTTTGGAGGAGGAGATGTGCTCTGCTTTTTAGAGTTTCCAGTTTTTCTGCTCTGTTTTTTCCCCATCTTTGTGGTTTTATCTACTTTTGGTCTTTGATGATAGTGATGTACAGATGGGTTTTTGGTGTGGCTGTCCTTTCTGTTTGTTAGTTTTCCTTCTAACAGACAGGACCCTCAGCTGCAGGTCTGTTGGAGTTTGCTAGAGGTCCACTCCAGACCCTGGTTGCCTGGATACCAGCTTCAGTGGCTGCAGAACAGTGGTTTTTCATGAACCGCGAATGCTGCTGTCTGATCGTTCCTCTGGAATTTTTGTCTCAGAGGAGTACCCGGCAGTATGAGGTGTCAGTCTGCCCCTACTGGGGGGTGCCTCCTAGTTAGGCTGCTCGGGGGTCAGGGGTCAGGGACCCACTCGAGGAGGCAGTCTGCCTGTTCTCAGATCTCCAGCTGTGCGCTGGGAGAACCACTGCTCCCTTCAAAGCTGTCAGACAGGGACATTTAAGTCTGCAGAGGTTACTACTGTCTTTTTGTTTGTCTGCGCCCTGCCCCCAGAGGTGGAGCCTACAGAGGCAGGCAGGCCTCCTTGAGCTGTGGTGGGCTCCACCCAGTTAGAGCTTTCCAGCTGCTTTGTTTACCAAACAAGCCTGGGCAATGGCAGGCGCCCCTACCCCAGCCTCACTGCCACCTTGCAGTTTGATCTCAGACTGCTGTGCTAGCAATCAGTGAGACTCCGTGGGCGTAGGACCCTCTGAGCCAGTTGCAGGATATAATCTCCTGGTGTGCCGTTTTTTAAGCCCATTGGAAAAGCACAGTATTGGGGTGGGAGTGACCCAATTTTCCAGGTGCCATCTGTCACCCCGTTCTTTGACTAGGAAAGGGAACTCCCTGACCCCTTGCGCTTCCCGAGTGAGGCAATGCCTTGCCCTGCTTTGGCTCACACACAGTGCACTGCACCCACTGACCTGCGCCCACTGTCTGGCACTCCCTAGTGAAATGAACCCGGTACCTCAGATGGAAATGCAGAAATCACCTTCTCTAGTAAATTTTTAAATTTTAGTTACTGTAATTTTCAACTTCAGAATTTATATTTGTTATTTTAAAATATAATTTCCATATCTTTATTGATAATGATTATTTGGTAATAAATCATTCCTATACTTTCCTTTGGTTTTTACAGACATGGTTTCCTTTACTTATTTGAAAATATTTATAATAGCTTATTTGGAGTCTCTGTCTAATGAGACCAACATCTGGGTTTCAGGGATAGTCGCTATTGGCTGCCTTTTTTCCTGTGTATGGCTGAGACTTTTATGTTTCTTTGCATGTCTTATAATTTTTTGTTCAAAACTGCACCTTTAAAATTATATAATGTGGAAATATTGGGAATAGGGCATATTAAAACACCATAAAATGTACTATTATTGAGATTCTGTTATTTTTCCTGAATAAATACTCTCCAGATTGCTGCAAGCTTTTGGTTTATTCCAACATTCTGAAAATGCTAATTATGATACTTTTTGTTGGTGTTCTCATTGCTTTTATAAAGGAGAAATTTTTTCAGAGGTCTTTACTCTGCCAATTTCAGTGACATTTTTGGAATCAGATGCATTTCCTAGGTGAAACGTGATGGAGGATAATTTATAACATCCCAAGTTGACCAAAGTATTATACAGGCTCAGAAATGGTAACTGAAAATGGAATTTGGGGTTAATGAGTTTTTAGAAAACATCCTTTGAAAACTGGCACAAGACAGGGATGCCCTCTCTCACCACTCCTATTCAACATAGTGTTGGAAGTTCTGGCCAGGGCAATTAGGCAGGAGAAGGAAATAAAGGGTATTCAATTAGGAAAAGAGGAAGTCAAATTGTCCCTGTTTGCAGATGACATGATTGTATATCTAGAAAACCCCATTGTCTCAGCCCAAAATCTCCTTAAGCTGATAAGCAACTTCAGCAAAGTCTCAGGATACAAAATCAATGTACAAAAATCACAAGCATTCTTATACACCAATAACAGACAAACAGAGAGCCAAATCATGAGTGAACTCCCATTCACAATTGCTTCAAAGAGAATAAAATACCTGGGAATCCAACTTACAAGGGACGTGAAGGACCTCTTCAAGGAGAACTACAAACCACTGCTCAATGAAATAAAAGAGGATACAAACAAATGGAAGAACATTCCATGCTCATGGGTAGGAAGAATCAATATCGTGAAAATGTCAATACTGCCCAAGGTAATTTATAGATTCAGTGCCATCCCCATCAAGCTACCAATGCCTTTCTTCACAGAATTGGAAAAAACTACTTTAAAGTTCATATGGAACCAAAAAAGAGCCCGCATCGCCAAGTCAATCCTAAGCCAAAAGAACAAAGCTGGAGGCATCACACTACCTGACTTCAAACTATACTACAAGGCTACAGTAACCAAAACAGCATGGTACTGGTACCAAAACAGAGATATAGATCAATGGAACAGAACAGAGCCCTCAGAAATAACGCCGCATATCTACAACTATCTGATCTTTGACAAACCTGAGAAAAACAAGCAATGGGGAAAGGATTCCCTGTTTAATAAATGGTGCTGGGAAAACTGGCTAGCCGTACGTAGAAAGCTGAAACTGGATCCCTTCCTTACACCTTATACAAAAATCAATTCAAGATGGATTAAAGACTTAAACATTAGACCTAAAACCATAAAATCCCTAGAAGAAAACCTAGGAAATACCATTCAGGACATAGGCATGGGCAAGGACTTCATGTCTAAAACACCAAAAGCAATGGCAACAAAAACCAAAATTGACAAATGGGATCTAATTAAACTAAAGAGCTTCTGCACAGCAAGAGAAACTACCATCAGAGTGAACAGGCAACCTACAAAATGGGAGAAAATTTTCGCAACCTACTCATCTGACAAAGGGCTAATATCCAGAATCTACAATGAACTCAAACAAATTTACAAGAAAAAAACAAACAACCCCATCAAAAAGTGGGCGAAGGACATGAACAGACACTTCTCAAAAGAAGACATTTATGCAGCCAAAAAACACATGAAAAAATGCTCACCATCACTGGCCATCAGAGAAATGCAAATCAAAACCACAATGAGATACCATCTCACACCAGTTAGAATGGCAATCATTAAAAAGTCAGGAAACAACAGATGCTGGAGAGGATGTGGAGAAATAGGAACACTTTTACACTGTTGGTGGGACTCTAAACTAGTTCAACCCTTGTGGAAGTCAGTGTGGTGATTCCTCAAGGATCTAGAACTAGAAATACCATTTGACCCAGCCATCCCATTACTGGGTATATACCCAAAGGACTATAAGTCATGCTGCTATAAAGACACATGCACACGTATGTTTACTGTGGCACTGTTCACAATAGCAAAGACCTGGAACCAACCCAAATTTCCAACAATGATAGACTGGATTAAGAAAATGTGGCACATTTACACCGTGGAATACTATGCAGCCATAAAAAATGATGAGTTCATGTCCTTTGTAGGGACATGGATGAAATTGGAAATCATCATTCTCAGTAAACTATCACAAGAACAAAAAACCAAACACCACGTATTCTCACTCATGGGTGGGAATTGAACAATGAGAACACATGGACACAGGAAGGGGAACATCACACTCTGGGGACTGTTTTGGGGTGTCGGGTGGGGGAGGGGGGAGGGATAGCTTTAGGAGGTATACCTAATGCTAAATGACGAGTTAATGGGTGCAGCACACCAGCATGGCACATATACGTATATACATATGTAACTAACCTGCACATTGTGCACATGTACCCTAAAACTTAAAGTATAATAATAATAAAATTAAATTTAAAAAAAAACAATGAATTTGAAAAAAAAAGACAGACTGGGAAAATAAGGCTTATTTAGGATTAAGAAGAATTGAAGCACATTTTATGTTCTACAGTACCCCTAAATGTCCACCTTCCATTCCATAAATAGATTTTTGAGGCATGTGGAATGTTGGAGACAAAGAGATGGTAGTCTTCTATGAAAAGCATTATGAAGTTCAGAACAAGGATAGAATTTAACATCCTTGTTTTCGAAAAGATTAAGAGTCTGAGTCTGTGCTTATTAAGATGCATAAAATGTGCTGTTAAATCATTTTTGTAGTATGATAATTTCTAAGTTTATATGCATCATGATATAATCATAGTAAAATGTAATTAATGACAGGAGAGCAGAAACTTGTGTTGGTCTGTAATGTATAAATCAGTTACCTAATGATGAATAGTTATCAGCTTCAACACTTTGCCAGTTATACTGTATTTTACTGTGAAATAAACAATGTCCATATTGCTTTATGCTTTATCAAAAAAAAAAGAAAATTTTCGTTCATATTTATAAAGAGGCTCACAAGCAGAGGCAGCCTCTTTTTTGGTACTTGATACTATTTCGCCTGAAAGTGCTAAATGGAACTCTTATTGCAAAGGACAGCATCCTAAATGAGCTATATTCCTGATGCAAGAGGCTCACGTTCTGGACACTTTTGAGACAGAAATCTGCTGCCAGCTAACTGCAGGAATTCTTCTAGAAATTCTGAAGAAGCCTAAGCCATACCATTTGGATTTTCCAACAGATTCAATAAAACTGTCTATGAATATTCCACTTCCTAAAATATCCATTTCTCCACTGCTAGTGCCACTTGCCACAGCATATCTGTGAATAATGTATTCAATGATTTACACCCTAATATTATAATTTTTATTAGCATAAAACACCTAATAAATGAGTTCAAAATCTTGGTTGTGTTTCCAATATGGAAAACACAGAAAAGGCATAAATTCTCATAAACTCGAATAGATTCCTGCACTAATGGTCATAGCATCCTGTACTCCCCATATCAGAAAGCACTCATCACAGTTTGTTATAATATCTTGTAAGCCCCATGATGGCTGGGTCTATGTCTGTTTCACTCAGTCCAGTTTCCATAGAGCCTCTTATATATTGGTGTAAAGAGAGACACCATCACAGTTGCACAACTCAGCTGTTAGGATGAAGGTAATAGCAGTAATAGCAGATGGAAAAACTTTGTCAACATCAATTTTCTTTTCATCTACCACAAGTAAAGCTGAATTAAAAAGCACAACTTTTTTTTTTTTTACTTGGAATGTCACTGGATTGAATGTGGTGAAGGCTCTGTTTTAATGTCCCAAATATAACCAAGATTTCATTCAGGCTCAGAAAATAAAATATTATCTGTAAATGGAATTTGGGAACAGAGCATTTCTGGGAAGGGTTCTCTTGTTGCAAAAGACACACATATAGGAAGGGACAACCCCTGTTTTCCTGCTCAAGGAAACAGACCCAGATAGGATTATTAATTACATGAGATTCAAAGCTCTCATGGCACTCTGTACTTCCTCTACCACAACCCTAGTCTTCCTGTGTTGTAAACAAGCAGTTCTTTGTCTGAATCACCCATTAGTCCCAGACCTGCCAAAGGTCAAGGAATATGTTTCCTTCACCATTGTGTCCCCAGCTCTGAGTACAGTGCCTGGTACATGGCATGCATAAAATGAACAGAGTATGTCTAGAAAGACAATGGATAATGAGGTGGTGTGGGCTGTGGTAGGAAATATGGAAATAAAATAGGCTGGAATAAAGAAATTGAAGCATAAATTAGGAAGTGGAAGAAAGAGGTATTAGTCTGGATGATTCCTAAGGTATTAGCTTTTGTCATTGGGTACCATAACAGGCCTGGGGGCAAAGGGGATAAAATGGCAGATATTTCCTGACCAAAGAAGAAAAGTACAGTGGGCTAGAAACCAGACACTTGTGTTCTTTTTCACCTTGCACTCTGTTCTACCTAATATCCTTGCTATCAGAACCATCTGAAACATACTTTTCCACTAATGAAGTGGAGATAATATGCTGAGTTAGATGTGTATATGTGAAATGGCTTTCTAAACACTAGAGTTGTGTCCAGTCATGACAATGGCTACATTTGAATTTTGGCTCTAAAAACAACGCCATCATAATACTAATTGAGTCCTTTTGATATTTTAGTACTATGCTTGGTGCTTTAATGCTATATCTCCTTTAATTTTCTCAAGAATGTATGAGTTATGATTTTTAGAATGTAGAAAGTCACATAGCAATAGGTGCACATGTGTGATTCAAACAAAAGTCCTAAAATTTCAAAGCCTTTTCCTTCAAAATAAGTGCTTCCAAAAAATGTGGCAGGCAGATAACTTTGGTAATTGAAATGACTTTATTGCAACATAGATAAATTCTTCACTCACAAAATGACAGCAAATCCACCTATCTTTAATTGTTGAATTAATTAAACTTTTGTTTTGACACTTAGAGAAAAATAAATCCAAAATGATGTGTGGGAGAGTTACTGAAGAATATCATTATAGAATGAATCCCATTACATAACATCAGTTTTATTTATTTCAATGGCATATGTCAAAAATATAAATAATTAGATAGAATAATACAAGAAAATCCCTTGTACCAACTACCAAGTTATAACATACATCATCGACTCCTGGTGGCTCTTATTCCAACTATTAGACTTCTAAATCCTAACTTTCTTCCCTACTGGATAATTCTCAACCCAATAAAAGAGTGTCATATCATTTCATATAAATACAATTTTATTAAAAATGGACCTACTCCCCCCAAAAAGAAAGATGTATCGAGTAATTCTTGATTTCTTATTGGGTTCTGATCACTGGACTAGGAGTCAGAGGTAAAAATGGAGCAAAATTGTGGTGACTGTCCTTAGTGAGCCTTCAGTCATGTTGATATGAATCTGCCTAATGATACTGTATATGGCAAAACAAAATCCCACTTGGCTTCCCTAAGTGACTTCAGGTCAAACAAAAACTTCGTCACTTCTTACATGCTTTGTATCACTGGAGGGCAAGTCTGTCTAGCATTCAGCGCATGCTTGCTCAAGTGCAAATAAAACTAATAAAACTTACCTCCCAGGGTGATAGTGAGCATAAGTGCTAGAACATAGTAGAAAGATGGTAGCTGCTATTGTACTCAACACTGAACCAAAGGCCTGAACTTCATGGAGCTGATATTTTATTATAAGGATACAAGGAAACACAGGTACACAAATAAAAATATGATAAACAAGATCAGGCAACAAATGAAAGTGAACTCTGAGGAATAGAAAACAAATGAGGTGAACTCTACTATTGGCCCAACGTATGGCTTTTAGAGCTTTTCCAGGCCATGGCAGGGAGGGAAAACTCAGGTGGAGTACAGCAGATGCCCTCACTTGAGGAGATAGGACTGATATGGAAGACAAAATTAGCAAAAGTTCGCAGAACAGAGTACCAGAGAAGAGACTGCTGCACAGAGAAAGAACTCTGGAGATCTGTGAGGAGTCTCCTTTTAGTATGCAGCAGTACTTATTGTCACGTGTGTGTGGAAAATAACCAGGGCTAAGGAAAGAATCATCAGAGATTAGAGGGAACACTGCCTGACTCTCACACATGACCATGAATTGTGCCTCTTTCTACCACTAACATAGCAAAACCTAATATTTCACAAAGCAATGGATAAAATATTCAGAAAAGACTAGCAATAGTAGTGGAGAATAATTAGTTCTGCACTAAACGCAGGTCTGATCTCTCCTTAAAAAACTCAAAGACCCAAAAGGATAAAAAGATTTCCAAGCATTTTAACTTCATTCCAGAATGAAACTGAAGAAAATGCATAAAAATATTAGCATCTGGTACCCAATAAGGTAAAATTTACAATGCCTGGCATTCAATCAAAGTTTACTAGGCATACAAAGAAGTAGGAAATGATAACATAATTAGTTATAACATAATTAATTATTAATTAAAATCAACATACACCTGACACAGATGTTAGAATTATCAAAAGAGACATTTAAAATTATTATAAATGTATTCTAAAGGTTCAAAAAGTTAATTAGAAATGTGAAATATATAAAAAACACAAACTTATAGAGATGTAAATCACAATGTCAGAGATAAAAAATACACTGGGAGAAATTAATGACAAATTAGACGTTGTGGAGAAAAATTACTGAACCTGAAGTCGTGCAACTATAAAGCATTGAAAATGAAACGCAGAAAAAAGAACTAAGAAGCCAAATGTATATAAAATTGAAGTTCCCCACAAGAAAGTAGAGGGATGGTACAGAGTAAACTACTTGAAGAGATAATGGCTTAAATTTTTCTATATATTATGAAAAATACAAACCCGCACATCCAAAAAGCCCAGCAAATCCCAAGAACATGAAATGTGAAGAAAACTATACCAGACAGTAGCATAATTAAATTCTTAAAGCCAATGCCAAAGAGAAAACCTTGAAAGTAGCCAGAGGGCAAAAATTATTATGTGTATAGGAACAAAAATTAGAATGACAGATTTTGCTTCAGGAAAAAGGCAAGCAAGAAGACAGTAAAGCAATAATTATTTAGTATTGAAAGAAAATGAATCAATTTAAAATTCTATATTCATCTAAAACATATTCCATAAATGAAGGCAAATTAATGACTTTTAAGTCATATAAAATGTGAAATAATTCATCACAAGCACTTAGAAATGCTAAAAATCCTTACTAGAAGAACAGAGGTTCAAAATACATGAAGGAAAAACAAATCCACAGATATAGTAAGATATTTCAATACTTTTCTCTCATTAACAAGTAGACAAAACATTGGTAAGGATTTAGAAGTTGAAGACTTAGACAACTTAACAAACTTGACATAGCATAAAGCACTGCGCCTAATAGTAGCAAAGCGTACATTCTCATACATTCTCATGAAATACTTATGGAACATTTACCATGACTGAATACATTCTGGGCCTTAAACAAGTATCATTAATTTTAAAATAGATTTAAGTCATACAAAAATATGTTTTCTTACCCTAATAAAATTAAACTGGAAATAAATAACAGAATTTATCTGGAAAATCTCAAAATGTTAGAAACTATGTAACAGCATCTGAAAAACTACAGATCAAAGAAAAAATAAACAGGAAATTAAGGAGTATTTTAAAGTAAATAAAAAGCACAAAATTTGTAAGATGCTGCTAAATCAGTACTTAAAAATATATCATATCAGGCTGGGCATGTTGGCTCACGCCTGTAATCCCAGCACTTTGGGAGGCCGAGGCAGGCAGATCACGAGGTCAAGAGATCGAGACCATCCTGGCCAACATGGTGAAAACCCGTCTCTACTAAAAAATACAAAAACTAGCTGGGCATGGTGGTGCTCGCCTGTAATCCCAGCTACTCAGGAGGCTGAGGCAGGAGAATCGCTTGAACCTGGGAGGCAGAGGTTGCAGTGAGCCGAGATCGTGCCACTGCACTCCAGCCTGGTGACAGAATGAGACTCCATCTCAAAAACAAACAAACAAACAAAATATATATATATATATATAACTAGCTGCCTATATTTTAAAAGAAAAAGGACTAAAACCAATTACTTTAACTTCTACCTTAAGAAGCAAGAAAAATAAAAGCAAATAAAATTCAAAATAAGAAATAATAAAGATAGCAGAAATCAATGAAATAGAAAACAGAAAATGCTAAAGATAGGATCAGTGAAACCAAATGCTGGTTGTTTGAGAAGATTGGCAATATTGATAAATTTTCTCACCAGACAGATCAGGAAAATAGGACAGAGAAGACACAAATTACCAATACCGGGACTAAGAGAGATGACATCACAGATATCATCTTACAGATATTAAAAGAAAAATAAGGCAATATTATAAACAACTTTGTGTTAATATATATGGCAACTCATAAAATGTACATGTTACTTGAAAGATACAGACTACCAAAACACACTCAAGAATAAATAGATTGCCTGATTAGGATTATATTTGTTTAACAAATTCTATTTGAAAATAAAAACCTTCTTATAGCAGCCAAAAAACACATGAAAAAATGCTCATCATCACTGGCCATCAGAGAAATGCAAATCAAAACCACAATGAGATACCATCTCACACCAGTTAGAATGGCAATCATTAAAAAGTCAGGAAACAACAGGTGCTAGAGAGGATGTGGAGAAATAGGAACACTTTTACACTGTTGGTGGGACTGTAAACTAGTTCAACCCTTCTGGAAGTCAGTGTGGGGGTTCCTCAGGGATCTAGAACTAGAAATACCAATTGACCCAGCCATCCCATTACTCGGTATATACCCAAAGGACTATAAATCATGCTGCTATAAAGACACATGCACACGTATGTTTATTGCGGCACTATTCACAATAGCAAAGACTTGGAACCAACCCAAATGTCCAACAATGATAGACTGGATTAAGAAAATGTGGCACATATACACCATGGAATACTATGCAGCCATAAAAAATGACGAGTTCATGTCCTTTGTAGGGACATGGATGAAATTGGAAATCATCATTCTCAGTAAACTCTCTCAAGAACAAAAAACCAAACACCGCGTATTCTCACTCATAGGTGGGAATTGAACAATGAGAACACATGGACACAGGAAGGGGAACATCACACTCTGGGGACTGTTGTGGGGTGGAGGGAGGCAGGAGGGATAGCATTGGGAGATATACCTAATGCTAAATGACGAGTTAGTGGGTGCAGCACACCAGCATGGCACATGTATACATATGTAACTAACCTGCACAATGTGCACATGTACCCTAAAACTTAAAGTATAATAATAATAATAATAATAATAATAAAAGAAAACTCTAAGCCCAGGTGACTTAACTGGTGAAATTTGAAAAACATTTTACAAAGAAATAATGCCAAGTATATACAAATTACTCCGGAAAATTGAGGAGCGAATACTTCTCAACTATGTCTATGAGATCAGCATACTCTTATACCAAAACAAGGCAAAGACAGTACAAAGACAAAACAAAACTACAAACCAGTATCTTTCATGGATATTGGTGCAAATGTTCTAACCAAACTTTTGAGAAAACAAATACAATTATATATAAAATGGATAATATATCATGTCTATGTGGAGTTTATCCTGGAAATGCAAACACAGTTTGACAATACGAAAATCAATGTAATTCACAATACTAACAAACTACAAAAGGAAAACCATATAATCATCTCAATAGATTCAGAAAAAGCATTTGACAAAATCCATTATCCATCATATTAAAAACTCTCAGCAAACTAGTGATAAAACGGAACTTCTCCAAACTGAAAAAGATCGTCTGTGAAAAACGCACAGCTAAGATCATTTGTAATGATGAAAGACTGAATGCTTTTCCTATAAGATCAGAAGCAATAAAAGAAACTGATAGAATCTGTGCAAACACTGCTATGAATAATAAGTGAGTTTAGCAAGGCTATAGGATATAAGATCAATATAAAAATGAAGTATATTTCTAGATAATGGTAAACTGAAAATCGAATGTTAAAAATGTATAATAGCATCAAAAATATAAAATAATTTCAGTTGAATCTGACAAAAGATGTGCAAGACCTATACACTGAAACCTATAAAAGATTGTAGAGAGATATTAAAGATGTAAATAAATGGTGGAGAGCCGTGGTGTTCATGAATGAGAAGACTCAGTGTTTCTGAGCTGTTAATTCTTACTAATTTTTTTCCAGTTTTATTGAAGTATTATTGAAAAATAAAAATTGTGTATATATGAGGTGTATAATGTGATGTTTTGATATAAGTATACATTGTGAAATGATTAACAGAATCAAGCTAACATCCATCACCTTAAGCAGTTACCATTTTGTGTGTGTTGGGGGTCAGGGGAGGGTGAGGAAACTTGAGATCTACTGTCTTAGCAAATTTCAAATATACAATACCTTATTATTAACTATAGTCACCATGCTGTACATTAGGTCTCCAGAACTTAGCCACTTTATAATTGCAATTTTGTGCCCTTTGGCCAACATCTCCCCATTTCCCACACATCCTTACCCGTACTAACCACCCTTCTACCTCAGATTCTATTGGTCTGACTTTTTTAGATTCCACATACAAGTTAGACCATGCAGTGTTTATCTCTCTGTGTCTGGCTTATTTCATTTAGGAAAAGGTTCTCCAGGTTCATTCATAATGTCATAAATGGCAGGATTTTCTTTTTTTTAAGGCTGGATAATATTCCCTTATATATACATATATACTACAATTCCTTTATTCATTCATCTGTTGGTGGACGGTTTGGTTGTTTCCATATCTTGGTAACTGTGAATAATGCTGCAGTGAACACAAGTGCATATATATCTTTGTGATAGTGATTTTATTCCCTTGGGATATATACTTAGAACTGGGATTGCTAGATTATATGGTTTTATTTTTAATTTTTTGAGGAAGCTCCTTACTGTTTTCCACAATGACTGTATCAACTTACATTCCCACTGACAATGTACAAGGGTTCCCTATTCTCCACATCCATGCTGATACTTCTTGTCTCTTGTATTTTTTATAATAGCCAGTTCTAACAAGTGTGAGGTGATCTCCAATTGCAGTTTGCATTTGTACTTCCCTGGTGAGCAGTGATTTTGAGAACCTTTTCCTGTACCCGTTGGGCATTTGTATGTCTTCTTTGAAAAAAATAGCTATCTGGAATTTTTGCCCATTTTAAAATATGGTTATTTGTGAATTGTTTTGCTATTGAGTTGTATGAGTTTCTTATGTATTTTGGAGATTAACCCCTTATCTAATATATAGATTATAAATATTTTCTCCCAATTCATAGGTTGCCTTTCCATTTTGTTGATTGTTTCCTTTTCTGTGCAGAAGCTTTTCATTTAATGTAGTCTAATTTATTTATTTTTTCTTTCGTTGCCTGTGCTTTGGTATCATATCCAAAAATAATTGTCAACACCAATGTAAAGAGGTTTTTTCCCTACATTTTTTTTCTAGGAGTTTTATGGCTTCAAATATTACATTTAAGTCTTTAATCAATTTTGAGTTAATTTTTGTTTATGGTGTAGGACAAGGATCCAATTTCATTCTTTTGCATATAGATATGTAATTTCTCTAAAATCACATTTTGAAAAGAATATCCTTTCCCCATTGTGTATTCTTGGTGCTCTTGCCAGAGATTAGTTGACCATATACCTGTGAGTTTATTTCTGGGATCTAAATCCTGTTTCATTAGTCTCTATATATGTTTTTATGCCAGTACTATACTGTTTGGATTACTATAGCTCTGTAACACAATTTGAAATTAGGGCATGTAATATTCCCAGCTTTGTTCTTCTTTCTCAAGATTGCTTTGGCTATTTGAGGTATTTTGTGGTTCAATGACTTCATACAAATTTTAGGATATTTTTATACTGTTGTGAAAATGCCATTGGAGTTTTGATAGGGATTGCATTGAATTTGTAGATCGCTTTGGGTGCTATGGACATTTTAACAATATTAATTTCTTCAATCCAGGAACATGGGATATCTTTTGATTAACTGTGTATTCTTCAATTTCGTTCATCAATGTCACACTTTTCAGTGTATAGATCTTTCACCTCCTTGATTAAATTATTTGCTAAGTATTTTATTCTTTTTGATGCTTTTGTAAATGATATTGTTTTTTAAATTTCCTTTTCAGATGTTTATTTTTAAAAATGCTACGAATTTTTGTATGTTTACATTGTATCCTGAAACTTTACTGAATTTATTAGTTCTAACAGATTTTTTGGTGAAATATTTAAAGGTATAAATAGAGATTATTTTACTGTTTCCTTCATGATTTAGATCCCTTGTATTTCCTTTTCTTGCCTAATTTCTCTGGTTAGGACTTCCAGTACTATGTTGAATAGAAGTGAGAAAAGTGGGGACCCTTTTCTTCTTCCTGATCTTAGAGAAAGAGCTTTCAGCTTTTTTTTTCTTTTATTATTATACTTTAAGTTTTAGGGTGCATGTGCACATTCTGCAGGTTAGTTACATATGTATACATGTGCCACGCTGGTGCGCTTCACCCACTAACTCGTCATCTAGCATTAGGTATATCTCCCAATGCTATCCCTCCCCCCTCCCCTCACGCCACAACAGTCCCTAGAGTGTGATATTCCCCTTCCTGTGTCCATGTGATCTCATTGTTCAATTCCCACCTATAAGTGAGAATATGCGGTGTTTGGTTTTTTGTTCTTGAGAGAGTTTACTGAGAATGATAATTTCCAATTTCATCCATGTCCCTACAAAGGACATGAACTCATCATTTTTTATGGCTGCATAGTATTCCATGGTGTATATGTGCCACATTTTCTTAATCCAGTCTATCATTGTTGGACATTTGGGTTGGTTCCAGGTCTTTGCTATTGTGAATAGTGCCGCAATAAACATACGTGTGCATGTGTCTTTATAGCAGCATGATTTATAGTCCTTTGGGTATATACCCAGCAATGGGATGGCTTGGTCAAATGGTATTTCTAGTTCTAGATCCCTGAGGAATCCCCACACTGACTTCCAGAAGGGTTGAACTAGTTTACAGTCCCACCAACAGTGTAAAAGTATTCCTATTTCTCCACATCCTCTCCAGCACCTGTTGTTTCCTGACTTTTTAATGATTGCCATTCTAACTGGTGTGAGATGGTATCTCATTGTGGTTTTGATTTGCATTTCTCTGATGGCCAGTGATGATGAGCATTTTTTCGTGTGTGTTTTGGCTGCATAAATGTCTTCTTTTGAGAAGTGTCTGTTCATGTTCTTTGTCCATTTTTTGATGGGGTTGTTTGTTTTTTTTCTTGTAAATTTGTTTGAGTTCATTGTAGATTCTGGATATTAGCCCTTTGTCAGATGAGTAGGTTGCAAAAATTTTCTCCCATTTTGTAGGTTGCCTGTTCACTCTGATGGTAGTTTCTTTTGCTGTGCAGAAGCTCTTGAGTTTAATTAGATCCCATTTGTCAATTTTGGCTTTTGTTGCCATTGCTTTTGGTGTTTTAGACATGAAGTCCTTGCCCATGCCTATGTCCTGAATGGTATTGCCTAGGTTTTCTTCTAGGGTTTTTATGGTTTTAGGTCTAACGTTTAAGTCTTTAATCCATCTTGAATCGATTTTTGTATAAGGTGTAAGGAAGGGATCCAGTTTCAGCTTTCTACATATGGCTAGCCAGTTTTCCCAGCACCATTTATTAAATAGGGAATTGTCTCCCCATTTCTTGTTTTTGTCAGGTTTGTCAAAGATCAGATAGTTGTAGATATGTGGCATTATTTCTGAGGGCTCTGTTCTGTTCCATTGATCTATAACTCTGTTTTGGTACCAGTACCATGCTGTTTTGGTTACTGTAGCCTTGTAGTATAGTTTGAAGTCAGGTAGTGTGATGCCTCCAGCTTTGTTCTTTTGGTTTAGGATTGACTTGGCGATGCGGGCTCTTTTTTGGTTCCATATGAACTTTAAAGTAGTTTTTTCCAATTCTGTGAAAAAGTCATTGGTAGCTTGATGGGGATGGCATTGAATCTGTAAATTACCTTGGGCAGTATGGCCATTTTCACGATATTGATTCTTCCTACCCGTGAGCATGGAATGTTCTTCCATTTGTTTGTATCCTCTTTTATTTCATTGAGCAGTGGTTTGTAGTTCTCCTTGAAGAGGTCCTTCACATCCCTTGTAAGTTGGATTCCTAGGTATTTTATTCTCTTTGAAGCAATTGTGAATGGGAGTTCACTCATGATTTGGCTCTCTGTTTGTCTGTTATTGGTGTATAAGAATGCTTGTGATTTTTGTACATTGATTTTGTATCCTGAGACTTTGCTGAAGTTGCTTATCAGCTTAAGGAGATTTTGGGCTGAGACAATGGGGTTTTCTAGATATACAATCATGTCATCTGCAAACAGGGACAATTTGACTTCCTCTTTTCCTAATTGAATACCCTTTATTTCCTTCTCCTGCCTAATTGCCCTGGCCAGAACTTCCAACACTATGTTGAATGGGAGTGGTGAGAGAGGGCATCCCTGTCTTGTGCCAGTTTTCAAAGGGAATACTTCCAGTTTTTGCCCATTCAGTATGATATTGGCTGTGGGTTTGTCATAGATAGCTCTTATTATTTTGAAATACGTCCCATCAATACCTAATTTATTGAGAGTTTTTAGCATGAAGGGTTGTTGAATTTTGTCAAAGGCCTTTTCTGCATCTATTGAGATAATCATGTGGTTTTTGTCTTTGGTTCTGTTTATATGCTGGATTACATTTATTGATTTGCATATATTGAACCAGCCTTGCATCCCAGGGATGAAGCCCACTTGATCATGGTGGATAAACTTTTTGATGTGCTGCTGGATTCCTTTTGCCAGTATTTTATTGAGGATTTTTGCATCAATGTTCATCAAGGATATTGGTCTAAAATTCTCTTTTTTGGTTGTTTCTCTGCCAGGCTTTGGTATCAGAATGATGCTGGCCTCATAAAATGAGTTAGGGAGGATTCCCTCTTTTTCTATTGATTGGAATAGTTTCAGAAGGAATGTTACCAGTTCCTCCTTGTACCTCTGGTGGAATTCGGCTGTGAATCCATCTGGTCCTGGACTCTTTTTGGTTGGTAAGCTATTGATTATTGCCACAATTTCAGATCCTGTTATTGGTCTATTCAGAGATTCAACTTCTTCCTGGTTTAGTCTTGGGAGAGTGTATGTGTCGAGGAATTTATCCATTTCTTCTAGATTTTCTAGTTTATTTGTGTAGAGGTGTTTGTAATATTCTCTGATGGTAGTTTATGTTAGCTGTGAGCTTGTCATAGATGGTCTTTATTATGTTGAGTAAATTTCCATTTATACCTAATTTGTTGGGAATTTTTATTATGAAAAGATGTTGAATCTTGTCAAATGCTTTTCCTGCATCTATTCATGATTATATAATTTTTATCCTTCATTCTGTTAATGTAGTGTATCCCATTTATTGATTTGCATAAGTTGAAACATGCTTGCATCCCAGGCATAAATCCTGCTTGGTCATGATGTATAATCCTTTAAATGTGCTGTTGAATTCACTTTGCTGGTATTTTGCTGAGAACTTTTGCACATATATTGATCAGGGATATTATCCTATAATTTTCCTGTAATCTCCTATCTGCCTTTGGTATGGAGTAATGTTGGCCTTGTAAAATGAGTGGAAGTGTTTCCCCCTCTTCAATTTTTTGGATGAGTTTGAAAAAGATTGGCCATTAATTCTTCCTTAGATGCTTGGTAGAAGTCACCTTTAAAGCCATCTGATACTGGGCTTTTCTTTGTTGGAAGATTTTCAATTATTGGTTAAATATCTTTACTCATTATTGGTCTCTTAAAACTTTGTTTTCTTCATGATTCAGTCTTGGTTGATTGTATGTTTCTAGGAATTTATTCATTTCTTCTAGGTTTACCAATTTGTTAGCATATATTTTTTTACAGTATTACCTTGTGATCCTTTGTATTGCTGTGGTATTAGTTATATATGTCTTCTCTTTCATTTATAACTTGATTTGAGTCCTCCGTCTTTTTTCCTCAAGTCTAGCTAAAAGGTTTGTCAAGTTTGTTTATCTTTTCAAAAAACCCAGCTCAGTTTTGTTTATCTTTTCTGTTGGGTTTCTAGTCTCTTTTTCATTTATCTTTGCTCTAATCTTTATTTCCTTCCTTCTCTTGAGTTTGGTCTCAGTTTGTTCTTCTTTTTATAGTTCCTTGAGGTATATAGTTAGGTTTTTTTTTATTTGAAATATTCTTCTTAATTTAGGCATTCCCTCTTAGAACTGCTTTTGATATGTCCCATAGATGTTACTATGTTGCAATAAGTTTTCTTTGTTCAAAAATCCTTTTTGATTTCTTCTTTGGCCCATTGGTTGTTCCAGAGTATTTTGTTTAATTTCCGTGTATTTGTGAATTTCCAAAATTACTTCTGTTACTGATCTCTGGTTTTATAGCTGTGGTCAGAAAAGGTATTTGAGAGGATTTAAATCTTCTCAAATTTGTTAAGACTTGTTTTATGGATGACCATATGGTCTATCCTGAAGAACTGGCCATGTGCACTTCAGAAGAATGTATATTCCTCTGTTGTTTGATGGAATGTCTATTTATGTCTGCTCAGTCCATTTGGTCTGTATCATCATTCAAATACACTGTTTCCTTATTGGTTTTTCTGTACCGATAGTCTATCCATTGTTGATAATGGGTATTAAAGTACCCTACTACTATTTTACTGCTATCTACTTCTCCCTTTAGTTCTGTCAATATTTGCCTGTATATTTAGGAGCTCCAATATTGGGTGCATGTATATTTATAATCATTATATTCTCTTAATTCATTGGCCACTTTATATACTGACCCTTTTCTCTCTTATGACAGATTTTGACTGAATGTCTATTTTATCTCTTATAAGATAATCATCCCTGCTTTCTTTTGGTTACCATTTATATGAAATATCTTTTTCCATACTTTAACTTTTGGACTATGTGTATCCTAAAGGCTAAAGTGAGTCTCTCGTGGGCAGCATATTGCCGGATCTCGTGTTTTGTATTTGTTCAGCCAACCTGTGTCTTTTGATTGGATAATTCATTTATTTTTAAAGTAATTTTTGAGATAGGAGGGACTTCAAGATAGCTGACTAGAGGCATTTTGTACTCACCTGCTCCACTAAGAAGTATCAAAACAATATTAGTGTGTTCTCACACTGCTAATACAGACATACTTGAGACTGGGTAATTTATAAAGGAAAGAAGTTTAATAGACTCACAGTTCCACATAGCTAGGGAGGCCTCACGATCATGGCTGTAGGCGAATAAGAAGCAAAGCCATGTCTTACATGGTAGTAGGCAAGAGAGCATGTGCAGGGATACTCCCATTTATAAAGCCATCAGAACTCATGAGACTTATTCACTACCAGGAGAACAGTATGGGGGAAACTGCCCCCCCACCCATGATTATATTATCTCCACCTGGCGCTGTCCTTCACACGTGGGGATTATTACAATTCAAGGTGAGATTTTGCTGGGGACAAAGCCAAACCATATCACTAGATAATCACACTTCAAATAGATCATCAAAAGGAGAACACTGTAATTCAATAAAAAAAAGTAACAGGAAATATCTAAAATAAGTAAGGAGAAGGAAGCAAGGCAGCCTGCTTGGCTGGGATAAGCTGGGAGCCAAGAGAAAGTCCCCAGTCCTCACCTATCAATAACAATTTTGAACATAAATGGATTTCCACCATGAACTTCTGTAATCCTAGCCACGAAAGAGCCACTAGATTCTTGCAGGCCCTGAAACTAACATAAGGAGTTGCCAGGAGATTGTGTAATGGCACTGCTCTATGGAGGGAGCACCCGCTGGATCCCACACACTTCCTGAGACCTAAACAGCTACAGAAAAGTGCCATTTTTAGAGTCCTGTCCCCAACAGACTGCACACCATACTGAGGTCCAATAGTGTTGGGGATGAGATGCAAGAGAAGAGCAGGTTGCTGCTACTGGAGCTGAGGCATGAGTGGTACAGATGCCATAGCAGGTGCTGAGGCATGACAGTCATGCACATTCCCTACCTGCTGGTGGCCCTACCCCAGCCTGGCCACTGCTAACCCCTCAGCATTCTGCTGGTGGCCTAGGTATATCCCAGCCCCTATCTACTATGGCTGGCACCTGTACTTAGCAAAGAGGACAAGCCCTCCCAACCCAGAGCACACAGTCCAGGGCCAGGGGATTACCCAGCCCCATCCACCATCATCAGCACCTGAACACTTCCCAGTTGGGCCTATCCACTGAGCTACTACAACTAAGCTGACACATACCTGCTTATGCCACCTGTGGGTCTGAAGACTTGCCCATCCAGCCAATCACAAACACAACCAACACCAACATGCACAAACTAGCTCATAGAGGGTTGTCTTGCCACTGTCACTGCCATCACCTATACCATACCAGCTGCCCAGGGACTCAAGAACCCACCAACTCACCCTGCCTACAACTGGCACTATCTCGATCCAAGTAAGCCACCTGAAAGCCCAAGAATGGCCCTGCCTGGACCCACTGACACCACTGCTAGGGTACACTGCCCTGGGGCCCAAAGACAGGCATGCTCAGCTCACTGCTACCACCACTATGGCCTGAAGACTGACCTACATGGCATCCCAGTCCCAGAGCCTCCACTAATAACTTCACCCTAAGCCACCAAAAAAAAATCACAGATACCATTAATGCTGTTGACAGCTGAAGAAATCATACAGAGACTACACTACTGCATGCACTCAGAATCAAAGCCAATGTGCCCTACCTAACTGACATCACAAATACATATTTAAGAAAATGTTCTCCCTATGAAAGCAAATTCATAAAATGGGAAAAAGTGACTGTTACACCATATGTGCAGATATCAACATAAGGACACATGAAACACAAAATGCAAGGAAATATGGCATCTCCAGAGGAACACAATGATTCTTCAAAAACAGATCCCAATCAAAAAGAAATTCACGACCATTGATGTAGTTTGCATGTTTGTTTCTTCCAATTCTCATGTTAAAATGTGATCTCCAATGGTGGAGGTGGGGCCCAGTGGGAGGAGTTTGGGTCATAGGGAGGCTTGGTGCCTTCCCTGTGGTAGTGAGTTCTCACTATATTAGTAATCATGAGATCTGATTGATTAAAATAACCTGACATCTCTCTTGCTTCCTGTCTCACCATGTGGTATACTAGCTGCTCTTCACCTTCCACCATGAGTAAAAGCTTCCTGAGGCTTCTCCAGACGTTGAGCAGATGCTGGTGCCATGCTTGTACAGCCTGCAGAACCATGAGTCAAATAAATCTCTTTTTACATTTTAAATTGGCCAGGCTTAGGTATTCCTAAGGCTTGTTGTGAGGCCTCAGGAAGGGAAGGGGAGCCGGCATGTTACACAGCGAGAGAAGGAGCAAGATAGAGATGGAGGGGTGCCATGTTCTTTTAAACAACTAGCTCTTGCATGAAATAATAGAGCGAGAACTCACTCAGTACCATACGGATGGCACCAAGACATTAATGAGGGATCCACTTCCGGGACCCAAACACCTTTCACTAGGCCCCACCTCCACTTTGAGGATCACATTTCAATATGAGATTTGGAGCAGACAAACATCCAAACTGTATCAATAATATTCCATTGTGTATATATACAATATTTTATGTATTCATTTATCTGTTGATGGACACTTAATATGATTCCATAGCTTGGCTATTATGAATATAGCTGCAATAAACATGGTGGTGCAGATATCCCTGTAATATACTAATTTCCTTTTTTTTTGTTTGATAAACACCCAGTAGTGGGATTACTTGATCATGTGGTAGTTCTATTTTTTTTTTTTGAGAAAATCCTACACCGTTTTCCATAATGGTTGTACTAATTTACGTTCCCACCAGCAGTGTATAATAAGTCCCTTTTCTCTGCATTCTTGCCAGCATTTATTTTTTGTCATTTTGATATAGCCCTTCTAACTGGGGTGAGATGATATCTCATTATGGTTGTGATTTGCATTTTCCTGATGTGGAGCATTTTTCACATATTTATTAGCCATTTCTGGTCTTTTGAGAAATGGCTGTCCAGTTTCTTTGCCCACTTTTTAAGTGGATTATTTGTTTGTTTGCTGTTTAGTTTTTAGAGTTCCTTCTATATCTTGAATATTAGTCCCTTATCAGAGGAATCATTTGTAAATACTTTCTCCCATTGCATAACTTGTCTCCTCACTGTGTTTATTTTTTCCCTTTCCTGTGCAGAAGCTTTTTTTTTTCATTTAATATAACCCCATTTGTCTATTTTTATTTTAGTAGACTGTGCTTTTTAAGTCTTAGCCATAAAATTTTTACCTAACCAATGTCTTTAAGTGTTTCCCACATGTTTTCTCCTAGTAGTTTTATAGTTTTGAGTATTGCACTTAAGTTTTAATTCAAGTTGAGTTGATATTTGTACATGGTGCAAGAAAGAAGCCTAGTTTCATTCTTCCATTTATTGAGGAGTATGCCCTTTCCCCAATGTGTGTTCTTGACATTTTCGTCAAAAGTCAGTTATCTGTAAATACATAAATTCATTTCTGGTTTCTCAAATTCCTGACCTTAGGTGATCCACCTGGCTCAGCCTCCCAAAGTGCTGAGATTATAGGCATGAGCCACTACACCCAGCATCATTTCTGGTTTCTCTATTCTGTTCCACTGCTCTATGTGTCTGTTTTTATACCAATACCATGCTGTTTTGGTAACTATAGCTTTGTAGTATGTTTTGAATTCAGGTAGTGTGATGCCTCCAGATTTGTTGTTTTCATTTCAGATTGTTTTGGCTATTTAGGTTATTTTGTGGTTCCATATCAATTTTATGATTTTTTTTTATTTCTGTGAGGACTGTCATTGGTATTTTGATAAAGATTGCACTGAATGTGTAGATTTCTTTGGGCAGTGTGGTCATTTTAACTATATTAATTATTGTGATTCATGAGCATGGGATGTCCTTCCATTTGTTTGTGTCCTCTTTAATTTGTCTCATGTTTTGTAGTTTTCATTGTAGAGCTCTTTGACTTCCTTGATTAGTTTTCTTCCTAGGTACTTTTTTTGTACCTATTGTAATCAAATTGGTTTCTTGATTTCTTTTTCAATCGGTTTGTTATTGGTGTGTAGAAATGCTACTAGGGCTGGGCATGGTGGCTTATGCCTGTAGTTCTAGCACTTTGGGAGGCCAAGGCGGATCACTTGAGCCCAGGAGTTCAAGACCAGCATGGGCAACATAAGTGAGACTCGGTCTCTTAAAAAAATAAATAAAAAACACTACTGATTTTTGTATATTGGTTTTGTATCCTGCAATTTTACTGAATTCATTTATCATTTCCAAGAACGTTTTGGTGAAATCTCTAGGTTTCCCTATATATAAGATCATGTCATCTGTAACCAGGGACCATGGGACTTCTGCATTTCCAACTTGGATACCTTTTATTTCATCCTCCTGCCTAATTTCTAGGACTTCCAGTACTACGTTGAATAAGAGTGGTGAACATGTTCATCATTGTCTTGTTCTAGTTCTTAATTCTGCAAGCTTTTCCCCATAAGTGTGATGTTACTTGTGGGTTTGTCATATTGGTCTTTATTATGCTAAAGTGTTTCTTCTATGCCTATTGAGAGTTTTTATTACGATGCAATGTTGGATTTTATCATATGCTTTTACTTGCATCTATTGAGACTATCATTTGAGTTTCGTCCTTCATTCTGTTGATATGATGTATCATGTTTATTGATTTGAGTACATTGAGTCATCCTTGCATTCTTGGAATAAATCCCACTTTATCATAATGTTATCATTTTGTTTTGCTAGTATTGTGTTGAGAATTTTTGTATATATGTTCATCATGAACACTGACCTGTAGTTTTCTTTTTTTGTTGTGTCCTTGTGTAGTTTGGTATTATGGTAATGCTGGCCTCACAGAGTGCGTTAGGAAGAATTTCCTCCTCTTTAAATTTTCGGAAGAGTTTGAGAAGAATTGGTGTTATTTTCTCTTTAAAAGTTTGGTAGAATTTAGCAGTGAAGTCATTCGGTCCTGGACTTTTCTATATTGGCAGTCTCTTATTACTGATTTCATTGTGTTACTCATTATTGCCCTGTTCAGGTTTTCTGTCTCTTTCTGGTTCAATCTTGGTAGTTTATATGTGTCCAGGAATTTATTCATTTCCTTCAGGTTTTCCAATATTTTTAGCATATAGTTGTTCATAATAGTCTAATTATCCTTTGAATGTCTGTGGTATCAACTGTAATTTCTCATTTTTATTTTGTATTTTATTTATTTGGGTCTTCTCTCTTTTCCTTGGTTTGTGTCACTCACACTTTATCAATTTTGTTTATCTTTCCAAAAAGCCAACTTTTCACTTTGCTGATCTTTTATAGTTTTTCTTTAGTCACTATTTTGTTTAGTTCTGCTCTGATCCTTATTTTTTTGCATTCTACTAATTTTTAGACTGGTTTGTTCTTGCTTTTTTGGTTTCTTGAGATATTAGGTTGTTTATTTGAAATCATTCTATTTTTGATGTAGGCATTTATTGCTATAAACATCCCTCTTAGCACTGATTTTTCTGTATGCCATAGGTTTTGGTATGTTTTGTTTCTATTTTAATTTGTTTTTTAAAAAATGTCTTGATTTCCTTCTTAATTTCTTAATTGACCCAGGTCATTCTGGAGCATGTTTAATTTTCATATATTTCTCCAGTTTCCAAAGTTCCTCTTATTACTGATTTCTAGTTTTATTTCATTATGGTCCAAGAAGACACTTGATATAATTTCAAATTTTAAAAATTTGTTGAGACTTGTTTTGTGTCCTAACATATGATCTATCCCAGAGTGTTCCATATGCTTATGAGAAGAATGTGTATTCTGCATCTTTTGGATGAAATGTTTTGTAGATGTTCATTTGGTATATGGTGCAGATTAAGTCCAATGTTTCTGTGTTGATTTTCTGCCTAAATGATCTCTCCAATGCTGAAATTCAGGTGTTGAAATCTCCAACTATTATTGTATTGGAGTCTCTCTGTCTCTTTAGCTCTATTAATATTTGCTTTATATATCTGGGTGCTCCGGTGTTGGGTGCACATATATTTAGAATTGTTATATCCTCTTGTTGAATCATTCCCTTTTTCATTATGTAATGACCTTCCTTGTCTCTCTCTTTTTTTTTTTTTTTTTGACTTAGTGTGTATTTTGTCTTATATAACTATACCTACTTATGCAAGTTTTGGTTTTCGTTCGTGTGGTGTATTTTTGTCATTTATTCACTTTCAGTTTGTGTGTGCCTTTACAGGTGAAGTGAGTTACTTGTAGACAGCATGTAGTTGGGACTTGTGTTGGTTTTTTTTTCCATTCAATTACTCTATGTCTTTTAGGTGGGGAATTTAAGCCATTTGCATTCAAATGCTCCAGTCATTTTTTGAATTATTTTATGATTATTTTGTGTGTCGTTTGTTTCTTTGTTCTTCTTTTTTATTCAGATAGGATCTCACTTTATCACCCAGGCTGGAGTGCAGTGATGTGATCATTGTTCACTGCAGCCTCATCTTCTCGGGCTCAAGTAATCTTCCTACCTCAGCCTCCCAAGTAGCTAAGACTACAGGCATGCACAACCACGCTTGGCTAATTTTTTAATTTTATTTATTTATTTATTTTTGGTAGAGATTAGGTCTCACTATGTTGCCCAGACTGGTCTCAAACTCCTGGGCTAAAGCAATCCTCCTGCCTCTGCCTTTCAAAATGCTGGGAATACAGGCATGAGCCACTGCACCCAGGTTGGTGGGGTTTTTTTTTTGTGTGTGTGGTGATAATGTTTAATTCCTTTCTCTGTCTCCTTTATGTATCTGCTGTACCACTGAGTTGTATACTTTTGTATGTTTTCATGATGGTGGAGATCATTTTTTCGCTTCCAGATGTAGGACTCCTTTAAGCATTTTTTTATAGGTTCAGTCTGCTGGTGATGAATTCCCTTGGTTTTTTCTTGTCTGGGAAACACTTTATTTCCTCCTCATTTCTTGGCCGAGTTTTTTGTTGTTGTTGTTGTTTGTTTGTTAGTTTTCTTCAGCACTTTGAATATATCAACCCACTCTCTCCTGTCCTGTGAGGTTTCAACTTAGGTATCTTCTGTTAGTCTGATGAGGATTCCCTTATCTATGACTTGACGCTTTTCTCTTGCTGTTTTTCGAATTCTCTCTTTGTTTTTAACCTTTGACAGTTTGACTGTACTGTGCCTTGAAGATCTTATTGGGTTGACGACTCTAATGTGTCTTGAAGAACTTTTTGGGTTGAATCTATTTAGGATCTTTGAATTTCCCATATCTGGATGTCTATATCTCTTGTAAGATTTGGGGGATATTTTCAGTTATTATTTTATTAAATTGGTTTTCTATGCCTTTGCTTATCCCTTCTCCTTCTGGAACTCTAAAAATTTGAATATTTATTTCTCTTATGGTGTCCCATAAAAGTCCCATAGGCTTTCTTCATCCTTTTTTATTCTTCTTTGCTTTTTTGGTCAGATGTGGATATTTCAAAAGATAAGTTTTCATGTTCAGAAAGTCTTCTGCCTGATGTGGTCTATTGTTGAAGCACTTGATTATATTTTTAATTTGTTTCATTAAATTCTTCAGTTCCAAGATTTCTGTTTGGTATTTTTTATGATATCCATCTCTTTGTTGATTTCTCATTGAAATCATGAATTGCTTTCCTGATTTCTTTGTATTATTTGTGTTCTCTTGCATCTGACTAAGTTTAAGATCATTTATTTTGATTTCGCTTTCAGGCATTTTATAGATTCCTTTTCTTTGGACCTGATACTGGAGAATTATTGTGTTCCTTTGGAGATGTCATATTTCATTGAATTTTATGTTTCTTGCATCCTTACATTAATAGCTGCATGTCTGGTGTAAGAGTCACTTTATTCAACTTTATGAATTGGCTTTTTTAGGGAAAATATTTTCTTTACATATATCTATAGTGTTGATTTGGTACAGTGATTTGGCTTTGATTCTTGGTACACACAGTACTGTAGTATCCATGTGATTCTTCAGCTGTAATCAATATCAGTGGAGTCTGTGGATTCTTTAATGGCTTAGGCTGCAGTTGTTAGTGGAGGATGTAGTAAGGCTTTTCTCTGTATGTTAACACCACTGGGCTGGTCCTCAAGCATAAGTGGTGGTGGTGGTGGGCTGGGTGTGCTAGTAGTCAGGGCCCTAATCAGTGCATGCGGGCACTAGTAGTGGTTGTGGGAAGCCCAGGTGGGCTGGCCCCCAGATCAAGCTCTATGCTTGGGCATTGACAATAGCAGTTGCAGGTCAAGCAGGTGGGTCTTCTGGTTTCTGGGCCACATGTGTGGTGCCACCTGTGATAGTAGTGTGAGTAGGCCAGTCCTTGGGCCCCAAGTCAATGCATACAGGCACCAGTGGTAGCTGTGGTGGGCCACGTGAGCTGGACTCCAGTTTCCTGAATGGTGCATGTGGGTGGTGGTCATGACAGTAATCTGGGTGGGCTTGTTCATGGACTCCTAGGAGTCCCATGTACATACCAGCAGCAGCACAGTGTTAGGTGCACAGGCAACGGTGGTGGCAAGCAGGGTGGGCCTGTCTTCAAACCCCTGTTTGGCTCATGGAGGAGGCAGAAGTGACAGCAGGCAAGGCAAGCCATTGATTAGTCTGGTGGGGGCTGGGCTCTCAAAATTGCACTTTGCTGCAGTTGCTTGGGTCTCAGGGGATGTATAAGACCCAGTGTGATTTCCCTTTCTGGAACAATGCACTCTGGAACATGGACTCCAAGCAGCTCCCTCTACTATGCTCAGGGCCTGTGAGGGCAGAGGGACTCTTCTGTGGCTAAAATTGCTGATGTCTACAGTAGGAAAATAAATACTGGGGATCTCTCACTTACCTTTTCTTTGCAATGGGGAATCCCTCCTGTCTCTGAGCCAATCCTCTCTTGGCTGGCTGCTTCACTTCTTTCTCCTTCCATGCCTTGGAAAGTTCCTGTCACTTCCCTACTTAATTACAGTGTTCTCTCTTAGATGTCCTATTTGACACGTGATTATCTACTAGCTGTTTTGGTCCTTTATGGAGGATGAGAGTGCTGGGCACCTTTTACTCAGCCATCTTCCACATATGGGTACCGTGCTACACATTCTTGCTCCTACCATGAAGGTATTCCTTCGTACAGTCACGGTTCTAGCCACCCTTGCCCACAACTAACTCCTCAATGCCACCAGATGTAGTCTCATGGTTCAACTCCATCATTAATCTGTCACATATTTAATTTTTTTTAAATTAAGTTCTATTAAACCACTCTTCTTTCATAGACAGGAGTTCCATAGATACCTATATAATGCAGTCTTCCCTATGTGTAGTGCTGGAACTTATATTTGGATTTGGAATATATATTCTTCTTATAGGGACAATAGTTACATTATGGTTTTTCCCATAGTTGTCATATGTTCTGTGTGTCTGTATGTGTGCCCCTACCCCCCCATTCAAGAGACTCTAGATGAACTTAGGCAATTGTCCATGTTCTAGGAGATGAACTGGTATAGCTTCTTCACTACCTACAGTATTTCAGAGACCCATTTCAGACTCCACCTCCAACTCTTAGACCCTGCATTCTACCCCCAATTGTTTCTGAATTACTTTCTTATTGCTACTGTAACTTTACATTTCTGGAGGTCATGAGTCAGAAGTGATCTTACTGGACAAAAATTAATGCATCAGCAAAGATGTGTTCTTTATGGAGGTTCTAGGGGAGAACTCACTCCCTTTTTCATTTTCTAGAGTCATCCTGCATTCTTTGGCTCATGGCCCATTCTCTATATGTAAAGGCAGCAGCATGTCATCTTCAAGTCTACCTCTTCTCTGACCTCTGCTTCTGTGGTCTCCCTCTCTGACCCTGCTTCTTCCCTCTTACAAGAACCCATGTGATTACATTGGGCCTACTTGGATAATCCATCTCAAGAGCCTCAACTTAGTCATACCTCCAAAGTCTCTTTTGCCATGTAAAGTACATATTCACAGATTGCAGGGATTAGGATGTGGGCACTTTTGGGGGAGGGACATCATTCAGCCTACCACAAAGATTCACATTTGTCCTACATGTAAAATATATTCATTCCATACCAAGTTCTCCAAAAGTCTGAACCCATAATTGCATCAACTCAAAATCTTATGGCAATCTAGGCTTTTTCTATTATGGTGCTCAAAATTCTTCCATCCTCTATCTATTGGCTAATTTGAAAGCCCCTTCCACATTTGTTGTATTTATTACAGCGACACCCCACTTCTGTTACTAAAATCAGTATTAGTTTCCTATTGTGCTGTAACAAATAATCACAAATTTAGGGATTAAAACAAAACACTTATTATATTTCTGGAAGTCAGGAGTCATAGATGGTCTTACTAGGCAAGAGTCAAGGTGTAGGTAAGGCTGTATTCCTTCTGGAGGCTCTAGGGAAAGATATAATCCCTTGACTTTTCCATCTTTGAGAGGTAGCCTATATTATTTTTAGCTCATAGGCCCTTCCTCTATATTCAAAGCCAACAGAGTAGTATCTTCAAATTTATCTCTTCTTTGACTTCTGCTACCATGGTCTTCTTCTCTGACTCCAAATATTAATCCCCCTGCCTTCCTCTTGTGATTACACTGGGACTACCTGGATAACCCAGAATAACCTCCCAATCTCAAGATCTTTAACTTAATCACAATGTAAAGTCCCTGTTGCCATTTCAGGAAATATGTTCACAGATTTTGGGGATTAGGACATGGATATCTTTGAGGGTTAATCATTCAGCCTACTGGAGGTCCTCAATTACATTCTCCCACTTTTATGTCCTGAGTCTTCAAACTGATCATTAGCAGAACTATTTGGGACCAATATAGCATTGCTGTTGAACCTTGCACCTCAGATTCTCCTAATATTAATGCTCTGCAGCAAGTAGTATAATCTGCAAAATCCACTGAATCCTTCCCAGACTCAGCTGTGGCTTCCAATACCCTAGCCTGTGGGTATTGTCTAGAAAGGGAGTTTGAAGAGGGTTGGTGGTAGGTAAAATAATTAGGCTGGGGATCCCTTCCTAAGAAAGCAAACATTTCTGAGAAGCATAGGGATGAGAGCACAGATGATAGTCACCCTACACTGAGAGAATTAAGAAACTCTTTAATGGAGACAAAGATTACAGCCTACAAGAGGAATGAAATATTGAGGTAAAGAAGGGGCAGAGAGAGGAAATAAATTCTGGGAAGAGGGAACAGCATGTGAAGAGATGCAGAGATGAAAGAGTGTGGCTGATTCAGGAATCCTACAAACTATTTCAGTATGGCTGAAGGGAGAAAAAGTAAGATAGGTTGGAATGAGATGGAAAATAAGGGGATAGCATCCACTGGTCTAACTGGAATGGAGAGAAAGACAGGAAGAATGTCAAATATGTAATACATATTGGGCAATATGCTAGTTGATTTATATACATTTTCTTCACTAAATCTTCACCATTAACCTGAGTGAACATTTTTATAGAATTACAAAATTGGATGGTGTTAGGTAGCAGACTTGAAATTCCAGCCCAGCTCTGCTTAACATCAAAGACCATGGTCTTTTCACAGTTAGTGCTTCCCAAAATGTGGTATGCAAACCATGGATGGAGCCTAAGGAATTGTTGTGGCATACAGACGTTTTTGTTGCTGTTATTTTTTAATTGTAATATATTTGTTTATTATTTTTAAAGCAAGATTTCATCTACATGTAGGCCTTTTTGGGGAAATAAACAAGAGCATTTCCGAGCATATCCCAAGGGGAAAATGCCATAAATTCCCCTCTAAACATTACTCTTTTTTTTCTGATGTTTCTCAGTAAGCAACAGCTACCTATCAGAATCCTCCATGCCTTGACATTCCATGCCCCCACAAAGCAGCTCCAAGTCTCTCCTTTCTCCCCACCACTTACTAAATGTGTTTTCCTCATTTTACTAATGTCTCTGTGCCTCAGTTTCCTCATCTACACATTGAATATAATGATAGGAACTACCACATGTATTGTGATTATGACTAAATGAGTTAAAGCTCATAGAACAGTGCTTGAGATATGGGAAACACCATAGAAGTATATTTTTAAAAAATCTTCAATAGACAAATAAATCTCTTTCATAAATATCTTCTTTTGGGTGTCTACCACCCCATGTCTGGGTTTAAAGCCTTCATCACCTGCCAGCCATCTGCTGTAACTCCAGTTGTCCCTCCAACCTCCCACCACTAGCCATCAATCCTCATATTGTTTCACAAGTAGGACAATCTGGCTTCTTTCTCAGATTTATTACATTCTTCCCATAAATTACCAACTTTGCACCAGAAACCTTCCTCAAAAAACCACAATTCTTGTTAAATGGCAGGAAGTTGTAAATAACAGTTATCTCTTCATCTCAAAAATACTTAAAAACCAAAGTTGTTTGTTACAAGGGTTAGTTTCAGCAAAGAAAATTAACCCTATAGAGAATGGCAGGGAATAACACGATGCCAAAGAAGACAACTAAGCATGTAAGCAAGTTGGCTTCGCCAAAAGCAGATGAGTTCTGAAGTAGATGATGAGACTTAACAATATAGAGCAAGACAGTTTATTACTCACAGTACAGCAGACAGCAGGAGCATAAGTATGAGAGGACTAATTTCCCTTCCCTCAAGTCCCATAAGTCCCAGATGGTGGCTTCACACATAGTGTGTTATGGCACAGCTGACAAACCAAAGAGCAAGGGCTCTGCCCCTTTTGTAACAAACAAGTTAGTTCCCTTTCCCAGGGAATGAGCAGTCACACAAATAGTTAAGCTAAGGTCACCTCTGCCTATTTAATTGCCTATGTGACTAGCTACAGAAACTGCTCTGTATTGAGGGACAGTTGAGCATTGTAGTTTGGACATGCAGAGACACTTGGGGCTTACAGTGGACTGCCTTTTCCAACAGTTAGAAAATCCATGTACAGAATTGTACACATGGGGTAAAAACAAGAGTCAGTTTTTACTGACTCTTGCACAGAATTTGGTCACTTAATATGGAGAGAAGCATGCACAGAATTTGGTCACTTAATATGGAGAGAAGTCTCAGGAATTGGGAGCACCTGCAATTTTTTTTTTTTTTTTTGAGACGGAGTTTCGCTCTTGTCACCCAGGCTGGAGTGCAATGGCGTGATCTCGGCTCACCGCAACATCCACCTCCCAGGTTCAAGCAATTCTCCTGCCTCAACCTCCCGAGTAGCTGAGATTACAGGCATGCACCACCACACCCGGCTAATTTTGTATTTTTAGTAGAGACGGGGTTTCTCCATGTTGAGGCTGGCCTCAAACTCCTGACCTCAGGTGATCCGCCTGCCTCAGCCTCCCAAAGTGCTGGGATTACAGGCGTGAGCCACCACACCCGGCCTGCAATTGTTAAAAGGTAGGATGAAAATTGTAAGAAGCTGTAACAGAGAGAAAAGGAAGAGTAAAGAGTGGGAATTGCTAGAGTATAAGTTGGGGAGTTCCCATATTGTAGGACTCTGGAGCTTTAGAATAAAATAAGTCCTAGGATCAAATTATGGCTCTCCCATATCTATGCAAGAGAATAACAATGCATACATTGAGGAAACAATGTGAAGATGAAATAACACACATAAGACACAATAATATGTAAGATCGCCTGTATTTCTTGTTAATATCAGCTTTCCAAATTTTGCTATTTTTGTTTTCATTGTAATTATTTTTATGGAAAGTAATCCTCTTATATACATAAAAATATGCATACAATGAAATGAACTGTCTTCCTATGACAAAAACCCTTGAGTTAATACAAAAAGGACTGAAGTATAAAAAAATGCTGCTTAAGTCATGAGGTATATAGATAATTTTGCTGGTGTCTGTGTAGGTTGATGAAGAAAAATGAGTGAGAACTCTAACCCTCCAACACAAAACAGGTGTCTACAAGATGTTGTACAGTGCCTGATACACAAAGATGTCATATATTGTTACCTACATAGATAGGATCTACTGTACTACTCCAATTAGAAAATTGGAAAGAGGGCTATTACAATCAGTGTTATTATAAAATTTAATTATTTAATTTAGCATCTATTGATGTCTATTAGATTTCAGGAAGTATCCTGAAAGCTTGATATGCAAAGACCAATCACTCAAGGCCCTCTCAAAGATCAAATATCTTAGTGAAAGAAACAATCATACGAGCATATGGGTCTTAGAGGATAAGTTACTTATTAAAGGCCACAGAACTAGTAGTGGTAGTAATAAGTTGTCCACTCTAGTTTGCCCAGTCTGTAGTCCCATGCAATTGTTTTAAGCCAAACTTTCTCTTATACCATTCTCCAATTTAACTTACTTCCCTTCCCTTGGCTCTCTTTGCCCATAAATTATTAAAATATGCACAATAATTTAATAGACTTGGACCAGGAAACAACTTCCAGGAAAGATTGCTGGGAGCCTCCCTATATTTTCCTGATGCTTCCCCAGAGAATAACTCTGGAAGTGAAGCTCTCCTCATCTGTTGAGTGGGGCAGGGCTCTAAGGCAGGGTTTTCACCTCCCTTTCCTAGCTAACAGTTGTTCCAAAAGAACTGCTGTCTCTTAGTCATTGACTCCATTTAAAGGGCAATGATAGAAGGGACAATACCAGCCCCCAAGCTCTTCAAATTATGTAAATCCTCCATTATCTTCAGAGGGGGCCTCTAATGCTGCTGTCACAGTCTAAGCTACCTAATCCTTTCTGATGTATAAAAATGTCAGATAGTTGTACTTCACACTGGTTGGTTTCAGTATAGATCTTCAGAACTCTTAAGTTAGTCTTTTGAGGGATAGTACCACTTTGAGAATTCCTGGATTTCCCAAGTATCCTTCTATGTTGGGGGAAGGTGGTTCTGTCATCAGAAATGACATCCACATTTCAACAACTGTAACATAAGCAATATTTCCAAGGGGAATGGAAAAAGACCTACCTTTGGAGTCCAACAGGTCTGGATGTGAATCCAAATTCCATTTAACTACCTACATTACTTAACTCATCACAGCTTATTTCTTCAACTGTATAAGAGGAATTGTAATGTATATCTCTCAGGTCTTTGGGAAATAACAAAGGTAGTCAGGCACACAGCTGATAGGCAATGTAGGTCAGCATCGAATTGGTATGTTTATGTGATTCCTCTATATTGTTAAGCTCCTCATGGCATGGACCTTGTGTGAATCATCTCTGTGTTCTTCAAACCCCTAGCACAACATTTAAAACACAGTGTCAATGAATTCTTATGGAGCACAGTTGACCAGGCCTCAGAATTTTAGTATGAAAAACAAATGAGCATTTCAACTCTGATGTTTTACAGTTCTGTGAAAACTGTTCATATGCCCAATGTAGATATTGATATATGTCATACATAAATTAAAATGTCGCTGAGTTGTGATTCTTGCCATGATGCTTTTCTTTTGTGCTGTTGGGCTATATGGCACTAGGACATGACTGCAGCACTTCCAGTACTAGTTCCAGATGGGGCAATACACAGAAGCTGAATTATTTGGTCTCTTCGTGCAATCTACCCATGTAACAAACAGGCACATTTACCCCCTGAACCTAAAATAAAAGTTGGGAAAAATCCTATGGTAAATTCCTAAGATTTTGTGTTACCTTGACATCCATTTTTGGTCTCCCTTTAACACACAGAAACTCCTTTTAAAAACTTCAATTATCTCTCTGTGTGTGCTTTGAGATATAAATTTGCTACCCTATTTTCTCTAAAACTCATGGGTCTGGTCATGTGGGACTGGTAAACTTTACCCTTTTCCATTTACAAAGGCACAGTTTGAATTCAACTGTCCTTTTAAACTAGTGAGTTTAACAGCCTCACAGCTAAAATTTTAAAATCAATGCTATAACATATTTGTGTCTTTCTGTAATTTTATGTATACATGCTTGCATGTCTATGTTTATATATTATCTATATAACATTAAATTGACTCATTAAAAAAAGATTTGTCTTTTACCTCTTTTTTTTAAGAGCAGAGAAATAGATCCAAGGAGAACTACAGCAAATATCCCCTCAGGGTGCATTGCTCAGCACTGGGCTACACTTCCAATCATAAATCAGTCAAGGAAAGTTCTTTTTTTTTTCTTTTTATTTATTTATTTATTTATTATTATACTTTAAGTTTTAGGGTACATGTGCACTTTGTGCAGGTTAGTTACATACGTATACGTGTGCCATGCTGGTGTGCTGCACCCACTGACTCGTCATCTAGCATTAGGCATATCTCCCAAAGCTATCCCTCCCCCCTCCCCCCACCCCACAACAGTCCCCAGAGTGTGATGTTCCCCTTCCTGTGTCCATGTGATCTCATTGTTCAATTCCCACCTATGAGTGAGAATATGTGGTGTTTGGTTTTTTGTTCTTGCGATAGTTTACTGAGAATGATGATTTCCAATTTCATCCATGTCCCTACAAAGGACATGAACTCATCATTTTTTATGGCTGCATAGTATTCCATGGTGTATATGTGCCACATTTTCTTAATCCAGTCTATCATTGTTGGACATTTGGGTTGCTTCCAAGTCTTTGCTATTGTGAATAGTGCTGCAATAAACATACATGTGCATGTGTCTTTATAGCAGCATGATTTATAGTCCTTTGGGTATATACCCAGTAATGGGATGGCTGGGTCAAATGGTATTTCTAGTTCTAGATCCCTGAGGAATTGCCACACTGACTTCTGCAAGGGTTGAACTAGTTTACAGTCCCACCAACAGTGTAAAAGTGTTCCTATTTCTCCACATCCTCTCCAGCACCTGTTGTTTCCTGACTTTTTAATGATTGCCATTCTAACTGGTGTGAGATGGTATCTCATTGTGGTTTTGATTTGCATTTCTCTGATGGCCAGTGATGGTGAGCATTTTTTCATGTGTTTTTTGGTTGCATAAATGTCTTCTGAAAAACAAGCAATGGGGAAAGGATTCCCTATTTAATAAATGGTGCTGGGAAAACTGGCTAGCCATATGTAGAAAGCTGAAACTGGATCCCTTCCTTACACCTTATACAAAAATCAATTCAAGATGGATTAAAGACTTAAACGTTAGACCTAAAACCATAAAAACCCTAGAAGAAAACCTAGGCATTACCATTCAGGACATAGGCATGCACAAGGACTTCATGTCTAACACACCAAAAGCAATGGCAACAAAAGACAAAATTGACAAATGGGATCTAATTAAACTAAAGAGCTTCTGCACAGCAAAAGAAACTACCATCAGAGTGAACAGGCAACCTACAAAATGGGAGAAAATTTTTGCAACCTACTCATCTGACAAAGGGCTAATATCCAGAATCTACAATGAACTCAAACAAATTTACAAGAAAAAAACAAACAACCCCATCAAAAAGTGGGCAAAGGACATGAACAGACACTTCTCAGTCAAGGAAAGTTCTTCGAGAGAGGAGGCATATTGTGTGAGGTGGGGAGTGTGATTATGCAAGTGCTTAATGAGTGGCTGATTACTGGGTCCAACAAGATAATGCAGAGTAAAAACAGTCCAATGGTGAGTTCACAGATTTCAAGAATGAGGGAAAGCCAGCATGAAATTTGCCTGCCATTTACCTGTTTAATGGCACCAGTATAAAATAGTCCAATATTTAGTAATAGTTAAAGCCTTGCAAATGGGAATGGAATGGGCATTGACTATGATTGTTTCCATGGCTGGCCAAATATTTATCTTCTGACTGATTTTTTTTTCTGTAACTCTGATAAGTTTTTTTATTCTGAAGTTTTAAAGACTCTTTGCAAATATCCTCCTTGGTTTTATAGTTCAAACTTAGAGGACAAATGTATTTACTGGGGATCTTAATCTTGTACTCCTGTCCACCATGAACACCCATTGGATACCTTTTACATACTGGAGATTTCTCCTAGGCTTCAACATTTAGACATGTTCATATAAGAAGCTTACCTATGAGATAATCGTGGCTTCAGATCACAAGTGTAAGGACCAAATAAACTAGTGTCCACTTGTCATATAAATCCTAAGAGACATGGAGATGCTGCTGTAATCCTTACTTATCTGAAATAGGACAGATTTGAGACATGCTGATCAGTGACTCACAGATAGCTAATGTTACTGAACATTTACCATGATACAAACACTTTCTCAAATGTTTTAATCACGTTATTCCTCTTAATCAACAATACATGGTACTTATTAGTTTAGGTATAGGTATTATATTCAATTTTATGGATTAAGACAGTGATAGAGAGGTTCCGTGATATGCTGACAGTCACTCAGCACACAAGTAGTGGAAGCAGGATTTTTATCAGGCAGTCTCCCTCCAGAGCCCAGACATGTAACTACTGTGACACTGCTTTCACTCCAATGGCTAAGACAGGGGAGATGCTCCAATTCTTTTCTTATTTTGGGGAAGTTACTGTGACCCAGTGCAAAGGGCATAGAAAATGTAAATACAAATGTGCCTTCTGATTTTCTCTGAAGATGAATGAAAGAAAATATGCTTAGCACCTGGCATTATGTAGAAGCCCAAAAGAAAAAAGTGACACAACTTTTTTTCATGTTATGTAAGAGTAGTAATAACCAAAGCATAGGAAGATAAACGTTCAGAGTATTTCACAACTGTCTTATCAGATCACCTCCTATGTATCTGGGTATCTGGATAGGGTTTCCTCTGAAAAAGAAGAATGGTTCCCTATAAAATATTCTTGATGAAGATGGGTTTTGAGGCCTAAAATGAAGGCACTGTAGAACTCCCCACTTCTTAGACTGAGATAAAGGAAAAGTTTTCCAACACTCTCTTTTGGGCTGGTAGTAAGTTTGGTTATGATTCTGAGCTGGAAATGCTTATAGAAAATTCTGGTGGTGGGGGTGGTAAACTGCTGCTGGCCATTTGGAGGCAGGCCAGGAGCCAGGCAGGAAATTAGCATAGTAAGGGATTTCAGAATGCATCTGAAGTCTATGCATGGTTCTAAGTCCTAGTGTTTGTGTTACACTTCTCTCCCACAGTTTAAGAAGTTTCAATAAAATCTCAGTAAATATTACAGCTTGGTTTTTGCTGTGTGATATGGTTTGGCTGTGTCTCCACCCAAATCTCATCTTGAATTGTAGCTCTCATAATTCCCACATGTTGTGGGAGGGACCTGGTGGGAGATAATTGAATTATGGGGGCAGTTTCCCCTATACTGTTCTCATGGCAGTGAGTAAGTCTCACAAGATCTGATGGTTTTATAAGGGGTTTCCCTTTTGACTTGGCTCTCATTTTCTCTTTTGCCTGCCACCATGTAAGACATGCCTTTCGCCTTCTGCCATGATTGTGAGGCCTCCCCAGCCATGTGGAACTGTGAGTCCATTAAACCTCTTCTTCTTTAGAAATTACCCAGTCTTGGGTATATCTTTATCAGAAGTGTTCAAAGTGGACTAATACACTGGGAAATTAGGGAAAGCCCCAAGTCCATGCCTGGAGTAAAGAGGTAGAGGTAAGACAGCAGGATTCCCTCCACTGAAGTCTGAGTGCTAATGGCTGAGGCAGTCCCCAGCCTAGAACCAAAGTTCCCTGAGGAGGAATATCATGAGGGGCAGTGGAGGGTTCAGTGGCAAAGATCGAGTGATGTGGCAGCAGGACAAAAAGTCCAGACTAGACAGAAGGACCCTGAGGAACTTTTCCACATCACAGGAAAAACAGCAGCAGAACCACTTCTATAAAACCTGATTCATCAAGCCAAATTATAAAAAGGACAACCCATCTCATTGATCAGGAAGATGGCTTGGTTTTCTTGTTTTTGTTATTTTAACAAGGGAAAAATTACCATCAGTACAGAAAAACTCTTGCACAGAGGCTAAAAACTATGTAACCTTTTAGTTTTGTTTTGTTTTTGCTCTGTTAATCCCAAACCTAGTTGGTAGATCATGGAAAAAGAGATGAAGTATTTAAATAAAGAGTAGATCCAGGTATTCAGGGTAGTAAGGAATGATAATACTCAGAATTTCAATTAAGGTCACTGGCTCTGGGGACAAACATTTCTATGGTAAAAAGTATGGCTCTGCCATTAACCAGCTGAGTAGTCTAGTGATTGTTGCTAAACCTCTGGGAGCCTTTATTCACCTGTAGACAAAAGCTGATGGTGGCACCTATGCAAAAATGTTTAACTAGTGTAGATGTGTTGAAAGGGTCACTCTCATAAACTGCTGGTAGTACTGTGGAGTGATTCAATCTTCACGAAAATCAAGTTGTATCAAAGATTAAATATGCAGGACCACCAAATCAATCATGTACCTTCAACAATTTATTCCAGAGGACATAAATGGACATGTGTACAAACATGCAAGTAAAAGATTATTCACTCATGAATCTTCATTGGCATGAAAAAATCTTAAGTGTACATTAAATCTTATCTTAAAGTTCATTAACTTTCTCTGGGATGCATTTTCTGACTACATTTAAATAAAGCTATTTTCCTTTCTTCCCAGGAAGGTATGTGGCCCTTCCTGAGGTGTGTTCTAAGTTGGTCTCCTAGGGTCCTGAAGGGGACTCCTGGATGGTCTGTGGAAGGTGTTCTACCTAGAGGTGAGAGGGTTGTGGAACAGGGACCTTGGGTTCTAGGGTGTGTGGGTCTCCCTAAACTCTAACACAGGGGTCCCTAATGCCCGGACCACAGACCAGTACCAGTCAGTGGCCTGTCAGAAATGGGGCTGCACAGCAGGAGGTGAGCAGCGGGTGAGCCAGCATTACCACCTGAGCTTCGCCTCCTGTCAGATCAGTGGTGGCAGTAGATTCTCAAAGGAGCGTGAACCCTATTGTGAACTGTGCATGCGAGGTATCTAAGTTGCATGCTCGTTATGAGAATCTAACTAATGCCTAATGATCTGAGGTAGAACAGTTTCACTGGTTCCTGGTGCCAGAAAGGTCGGTGACCACTGCTCTAACACACACACCCGTCAGCCAGTACCTCACTGCAATTTCACTGCCTCAGTGGCTCCACATCGTTGCCTGTGCACTGGCTGTGTATGTCCCCCGAGGAAATGTCCCTTCTAGACAAAATGTTTGGAAAGGTTTTCATGGGCTCCTCTACTCCTGTATAGCAGCCCCATGCTTGTTTGCCTCCTCCTTCACAGGAATCCCTCCATTTAGGGTTAAAAACCGCTCCTCTCTCCATTTTCCTGTATCTTCCTCCCTCTTCTTTCCTCATCCTCCCTATTTTTTCATTTCTGGACCCTTCTTCTAAGATGTTATAAGTTTCTGAAAGGAACTCAATGTCCAGCTTCTTTATCTCTGCCATAATTCTGGATGTAAAGTAAGATTGAAGAGAAGGAGTGGGGAGATGAAGGGTTAGATAAAGAAGAGATGGAAAAAAGGGAGAGAGAAGAGAGAAGAAGTGGATGAGAAGAAGAGAGAAAAGGAAGAGAGGAGAAGGAGGAAAGGAGGGAAGAAAGAGGAGGGAAGGAAAAGAATATGAAGAAGGGAAAGAAAGGAAAAGGGAAGGGAAGAGTTGAAGGACAGTGGAGGGAGAAAAGAAAAGGAGAAGGGACAAAGAAGCATGGGGAAGGATTAGAGGTGGAGAAGGAGAACATTGGGAAGCAGAGGAGAAGGAGCAGAAACAGCAGGTGATGGAAGAGGAATAAGAGCAGAGGAAGGATTTCATGTAGAGGGGGATAAAGAGAAGAAAGGAATTTGTATGTCTGAGGATCCCAGGGACAGCTTTCCCAGGTGAGAGCTGGGTTCAACTATTCTCTGTTTCCCCCATAGGCAGCCTCTTATGGGGGTGGCTCCTGCCCACCTCTGCTGCTTATGCTGCAGTTGCTGGTGTTGCTTGGAAGCTGCCTCCAGGACGTCCTTCACCTTTCTGTTCTCCTCAAACCACTTTCTGGAGGGCCAGCCAGAAGGATTTTGGAGTCATCATTCCATCCCTCAACTCCTCCCTTCAGCTTCCCTTCATTGTGCTGTGGAAGAAGAGCTCTTCGCTGAATGCAGAGTGGATGTTTCCATAGAACAGCTGGCTCATTTGACTCCTCAAGTCCTCCTACTTTACCTGTCGGTTTATCATCAGCTTCTCTTTGGAAGTAAGCAAGGCAGGGTGGGGGCCTCTTACCTCTGACCTCACTTTCCTATCCCTTGCATTGCATCAGAAAGATCCTGTGTGTCTCTATGGGGAGAGGAACCAAGGAGGCCCTGTGAGAGCTCACAGGAATAATTGGGGTTGTGGTTCTTTGTCTCCATTTCCAACCTCCAGAGTTCCTATCACACAGATTGGGCCCCTATTAAGACAAACCTGCATCTATTCATCCTGTTGGCCTTGGCACATAGCAAGGGGCCTGGCATAATTGCCACATATTTGTAGGAACTGAACAGAATCTGCAGGTGCCAGAGCAATCTGTCTGTACCTGCTGCTGTTTCTGTCTTCCACAAACTGACAAAAAAGAGGAACTCTTTAAGTGTCTATCAGAAACGAGTAATTTGTTCTGTGATTACTTATTTTACACACAACACAACACATACATACAAATAAACAACAAAGGTGGTCTTCTAAGAAAAGTCTAGGGTGCTCATGTTTTTTGTCTCTATCTTTGGATGATTTTTCTTTCCTCTCATCAATGGTGAAGGGATGTTGGATGTATTTATGGATATATAGTTGGATGAGTAAATGGCTGGATGACTACATGGAGAGATGATAAACACATGCTTGAATGAATGGATGAGTGGTCATACAGTTGGATAGATGAAGAAATGAATGAGTCAAAGGATGTATGGATGAATAAATAAATCCATACATTTATGGATGGATGATGGCATGAATTTTTAGATGGATAAATGGACAGATAAAGAGTTTTATAGATGACTGTATTGATAGTGGGTAGACAAAGGATGGATGATGAAATGAATGCATGGATGAATGAATGGATAGGTGGTTGGGTTAATTGTTGGTTGGATGAATGGATAAGTGGGTAGATAGTTGTATGGATGAATGGTTAGTTGCAAAGAGTGGAGGAATGGAAGACTGGAGGGATTGGATGGACAGATAGAAGAAGGGATGGAATACTGGGTCAACATATGGCTGCTAGGATGACTGGAGGGTTGAATGGATAAAGAGATAGTTAATTGAACTAAATACTGCTACTCTTAAGTTCCTACCTGGTTTTGGCCTGGCTGGATCTCTATGTCTTTTCTCTATTTCTTACCCTGGTTTTGTCTTGCTATTTTTCTCAGAGAGTAGGGATTAAAAAATAATAATTGTTCATTTTGCTAGAAATTGATTCAGTTCATTTATTCCATAAACACTTATTCAGTTCCTATACTACATGTCAGACTTTGGGCTTGGGTTGGTTAAAAACTCAATTGAAAAAAACCCTGGGGAGTGTTATTTTCCATTAGGGAATCAACAGACTGGTGAGGGGAGATACTAAGTTCATTACCATACAAGTAACTATGTCGTTATTTATGAAAATTATGTCTATCAGTGAGTGAAGTGTTCCAGTTAATGGCAAATTCAAAGGCTTTGAAATGTGTCTAGCAAATGTCTGGGAATATTGAGGAAACTAGCAGCATGACTGGGTGGTCTCAGCCAAGAAAAGTGGTAAAAAAGGAAATAAATGGAGAGGAGCTAGATAAACATCCTGGTTGCAGCTCATTGACAGGACATCTGTGTTTACTATGAGTAAGGTGGGAGGTAGGGAGAGGTTTTTACTGTAAAAGAGATGTGACTTAATTTACGTTTCAACAAGATTCATCTGTCTACTACAGAGAACTTAGCTTTTTTTATTATTATTATACTTTAAGTTCTGGGTTACATGTGCAGAACGTGCAGTTTTGTTACATAGGTATACACATGCCTTGGTGGTTTGCTGCACCCATCAACCTGTCACCTACATTAGGTATTTCTCCTAATGTTATCCCTCCCCTAGCCCCCCACCCCAACAGGCCCGGGTGTGTGATGTTCCCCTCCCTGTGTCCATGTGTTCTCATTGTTCAACTCCCACTTATGAGTGAGAACATGCGGTGTTTGGTTTTCTTTTCCTGTGTTAGTTTGCTGAGAATGATAGTTTCCAGCTTCATCCATGTCCCTGCAAAGGGCATGAACTCATCCTTTTTTATGGCTGCATAGTATTTCATGGTGTATATGTGCCACATTTTCTTAATCTTTAGCTTTCATTGTATGGTTAGGGCAGAAGCACAGAGAAAGGGAGAGCATGGCTATTAGATGCCTTGCTTTTTCCTCAAGACCACCTCTAGGCTCAGCTGTTTTGCATTCACTGGAACAAAAAAAAAACCAGTGACCCTTCCAAACCTTAGGGACCACACCCTATCCTGCCTCCACAACTCCAATTTTGGGGAAGGGACTTCTCTGATGTCACATGAAAGGTCTTGTACAGACCCAGGAGTGGCCTAAATTTCTTCCTTTTATCTCATCTTCTTCACCTAGTGAAGGTCACTGTGAAACCAGACCTTTCACTTTTGTGTGCCCATGTCCCTACAAGTGCTCAAAGGCTCTGGCATTTACAAATGGTAGTGTGAATATGGTGCAGAATAAACCTGGTTTTATACAAACCTTAAATTATGTAGGAGAGATCTGATAACAAAGATGTAAATATATCAAGTCAGGTGAGGATAAGGGCTATAAAGAAAAAAATATCAAGGAAGGAAAAGGGAATGGGAAGTGACCAGATGTGGAGGGGCAGGTACTATTTTGTAGTTGGGAAGATAAGTTAAGATCTCTATAAGCAAGCGAAGTTTCAGCTGAGAGCCAGATTACTAGAGGCAATGAGAAGATATCTAGATTATCATGGGCAAAGAGCACTACAGGCAGGGGAAACATAATAAAAAGTCCTTGAAGACTAATAAAGAAGAAAACAGAGAAGAATAAAATAAACACAATTAGAAATGATGAAGGGAATATTACTACTGACCCCACAGAAATTAAAATAGCCATCAGAAACTACTACAAACACCACTGTGCATACAAACTAGAAAACCTAGAAGAGATAGATAAATTCCTTTCAAGACTGAACAAGAAAGAAATGGATTCCCTGAACAGACAAATAATGAGCTCTGAAATTGAATCAGTAATAAATAGACTACCAACAAATAAAGCCCAGGACATGATAGATTCACAGCCAAATTCTATCAGATACAGAAAGAAAAGCTGGTACCATTTCTACTGAAACGCTTCCAAAAATTGAGGAGGAGAGACTCCTCCTGAACTCATTCTATGAGGCCAGCGTCATCCTGAATATCAAAACCTGGCAAAGACACAACAACAACAACAAAAACTTCAGGCCATTATCCTGATTAACGTCTATGAAAAAATCCTCAACAAATTACTTGCAAACAGAATGCAGCAGCACATCAAAAAACTCATCCACTACGATCAAGTTGGCTTCATCCCTGGGATGCAAGGTGGTCCAACATATGCGAATCAATACATGTGATTCATCACATAAACAAAACTAAAGCCAAAAACCACATGATTACTAAATAGGTGCAGAAAAGGCTCTTGATAAAATTCAACACCTCTTCATGTTAAAAACTCTCAATAGACTAGGTATTGAAGGAACATACCTCAAAATAATAAGAGCCATCTATGACAAACCCACAGGCAATATCATACTGAATGGGCAAATGCTGAAAGCATTCCCCTTGAAAACTGGCATAAGAGAAGGATGGACTCTCCCACCACTCCTATGCAGCATAGTATTGGAAGTCCTAGACAGAGCGATCAGGCAAGAGAAAGAAATAAAGGGCATCCAAAAAGGAAGAGAGGAAGTCAAATTATCCTTGTTTGCAGACTACATGACCCTATATCTAGAAAACATTATAGTCTCAGCCCAAAAGCTCCTTCAGCTGATAAGCTCCTTCAACTTCAGCAAAGTTTCAGGATACAAAATCAATGTACAAAAATCACTAGCATTACTATACACCAACAGCAACCAAGCTGAGAGCCAAATAAGGAAGGCCATCACATTCACAATTGTCATACAAAGAATAAAATAACTAGGAATATAGCTAACAAGGGAGGTGAAAGATCTCTGCAGTGAGAATTACAAAACACTTCTCAAATAAATCAGAGAAGACAAACAAATGGAAAAGCATCCCATGCTCATAGGTAGGAAGAATCAATATCATTAAAATGGCCTTACTGCCTAAAGCAATTTATAGATTAAATGCAATTCCTATCAAACTACCAATGACATTCTTCACAGAACTAGAAAAAAACTATTTTAAAATTCGTATAGAACCAAAACAAAGCCCGAATAGCCAAGGCAATCCTAAGCAAAAAGAACAAAGCTGTGGGCATCATGTTACCCAACGTCAAACTATACTACAGGGGGCCAGGCACTGTGGCTTATGCCTGTAATCCCAGCACTTTGGGAGGCTGAGGAGGGCGGATCACCTGAGGTCAGGAGTTCAAGAACAGCCTGGCCAACATGGTGAAACCCCATTTCTACTAAAAGTACAAAATTAGCCGGAAGCAGCAGTGCTTGCCTGTAATCCCAGCTACTGAGGAGGCTGAGACATGAGAATTGCTTGAACCTGGGAGTTGGAAGTTGCAGTGAACCAAGGTCATGCCACTGCACTCCAGCCTGGGTGACAGAGCCAGACTCCATCTCTAAAAAACAAAACAAAACAACAAACAAACTATACTACAGGGCTACAGTGACCAAAACAGGATGGTGCTGGTGGGGGGAAAAAAAAAAAAAAACAGGCACATAGACCAATGAAACAGAATAGAGAGCCCAGAAATAAGGCTGCACACCTACGTCCATCTGATCTTCAACAAAACTGACACAAACAAGCAATGGGGAAAAGTTTCACTATTCAATAAATAGTGCCGTGATAACTGGCTAGCCATATGTAGAAAATTGAAGCTGGACACCTTCCTTACACCACATTAAACAATCACTTCAAGATGGATTAAAGACTTAAATGTAAACGCCAAAACTATAAAAACCCTGGAAGGCAACCAGGGCAATACCATACCGGACATAAGAATGGGCAAAAGTTTCATGAGAAACCAAAAACAAATGCAACAATAGCAAAAATTGATAAGTGGGGTCTAATTAATCTTAAGAGATTTTGCACAGCAAAATAAACTATCAACAGAGTAAACAGACAACCTACAGAATGGTAGAAAAATTTTGCAAACTGCTTCTGACAAAGGTCTAATATCCAGTGCCTATAAGAAACTTAAATTTACAAGAGAAAGACAACCTCATTAAAAAGTGGGCAAAGGACATGAACAGACACTTCCAAAAGAAGACAAGCATATGGAAAAAAAGCTCAATATCACTGATCATTCGAGAAATGCAAATCAAAACCACAATGAGATACCATCTCACACCAGTCAGAATGGCTATTAATAAAAAAAAAAACAGATGCTGCCATGGTTGTGGAGAAAAGGGAACACTTATACACTATCAGTGGGAGTGTAAATTTCAACCATCGTAGAAAGCAGTATGGCAATTCCTCAATGAGCTGAAAACAGAACTATCATTCGACCCAGCAATACCATTATTGGGTATATACCCAGAGGAATATATATCATTCTACCATAAAGACATGGTGTATGTTCATTGCAGCATTATTCACAATAGCAAAGATGTGGAATCAGCCTAAATGCCCATCAGTGACAGATAGGATAAAGAAAATGTGTTACATATACACTATGGAATACTATGCAGCCATAGAAAATAACAAGATCATGTCTTTTGCAGAAACATGAATGGAGCTAGAGGCCATTATTTTTAGCAAACTAACACAGGAACAGAAAACCAAATACACACGTTCTCACTTATAAGTGTGAGCTAAGTGATGAGAACTCATGAACGCAAAGAAGGGAACAACAGACACTGGAGTCTACTTGAGAGTGGAGGGTGGGAGGAGGGAGAGGAGCAGAAAAGATAACTATTCGGTTCTGAGCTTAGTACCTGGTTGATGAAATAATTCATATAACCAACCCCTTTGACATGAGTTTACCTATGTAATAAACTTGCACGTGTAACACCGAACCTAAAAGTTTTTTTAAAAGCCCTTGAGGTGGGAGTGTGCTCTGTCAGTGTTTTGTTGTCATCAAAGTGGGAAGAGGGTGAGAGGTAGAAGTTGAAGTTAAATATATGGCAGGGTACCCAAGTGGGCTTTGGGGGCCATATTGAAAAATCTAATTATCTGGAATCCAGAGCTTAGGGAGGGCAGGGGGATTTAGGGTTCAGACATATAATGGGACTTCACTGTGTTCTTCTTGCATCACTTACATGAATCTACTTCCTTCTGTTTGGACTCCCAGAGGGCATAAGTCTCTCTCACCTCTTCACTGGCCTTTTGTTTCGCTGGGCCAGAGAAGGGAAAGACAGCTATTGAGTTAGCAAAGCACTCAACTCTCCACTCCCTCTCAAAATGTAACAGGCACCTCCAGATTCCACAGATGAAGATGAAAAGTCATCAAAGCCCAGGCCTTTCTCTCTGAGCTAAGCCAGCCAGCTTAGTCCCTAAGCTCACATTGAAAAAACCTGTTACTATAACTCAGTTAAGCAGATCCTCAATCTTCATATCCAGATTTTCTGCTGTAAGGAAAAGAGAGATTGAGCCAGATCTCTAAAGCAGGTGGAGATGGAGTGAGTGCTGGCACGGGGTCTATCCTGCTTTCATTCAACATGCATTATTGAGCGTCTGCTGTGTCACAAAACATGTGCAGAACCCTTGTGGGCTTCTGTTATGGGTGACGGAATAAAAACAGTAAACAGAGAAACAGATTGCAATATTTGACATCATGTTGGGAGGTGGTAACTATGTGGTAAAAAAATAAATGAAACAACACAAGGCATAGGGAGACAGAAGTGGAAGGTGTTTCTTTAAGTACAGAAAGAGTTTCCTAAGCCACAAATAAGGGAGATGAGCAAACTCTATGGCTTTCAAGGAGGGAGGGTGTTGGGACCTTTCCAGGCGGAGGGAACAGCTAACGCAAGCACCCCTGAGCTAGGGATGTGGGAAGTACATGTTTCAGGGAACAAGGAGGATATACAGTGAGCTAGAGGAGAGTAGCAATATGTAAGGTAGAGTGAAAGGAGATCCTACAGGGCCTTGTGAACCGAGAGAGGGTTTCTGAAATTTTCTGTGGGTGTTGTTAGAAACCAATGGAGATCTTTCTGTAGCCCCACCGTATTAAAATCCCCTAGTGGATCCTGGGGAAAACATGACCAATCTGTGACTACAGGATTGGCTTCATTAGACAAAAGGAAAAAAAATTCTGCCACCTGCATGTCAAATGGCAGTTTGCAAGCCCTCCAGTGAAGGAAAGCACACTGCCCTTTAGAGGACTTTTGCTCCAGTCTTCTCTCAGTTTTCTCACAGGTTTCCTAGTTTCAATTACTTGGACTGAAAAGCATTTCTCATGCTGCCTCTCTGACTCCATGATCATCGGCACAAAGCCGGGAAACACAAACTTGAGGAAAATTATCCCAACTATTCCTACACCCTGCTGCCAACTCCTCCAATGACCTCCTGTTGTCAAGCACCCAGGTATTTCTGTAAGCCAGGGTTCTGCCTGTGGAATACAGACCTTATGATTTGCTTCTAGGATGGGATATTTTTAAGTACGGAAACTCTCTACCAATAACTTGGAGAAAAAAAAATTTAAAGCATGGAAATATAAGGAAAATTCTACTTTCCATCTATATACTGAGGCCTTAAAATGCTTATTTCTTTTTTTTTTATTCTTAAACACATTTATTGAACATTCATATGTGTACATATTTGTTAGGTACATATCTAGGAGTAGAATTGCTGAGTATTGGTGTATGCATCTGTCTGCTTTAATAGATACTGCCAAATAGTTTTCTAAAGTGGTTATATCAATTTATACTCCTGCAAGTAGCCTATAAGAATACCAATTATTTCATATCCAGTAGTTTCCATTTGTTGTCACCAAAATTGTTATCATTTCTCTCTCTCTCTTTTTTTTTTTTTTTTTTTTTTTTTTGTTGAGATGGAGTCTTCCTCTGTTGCCCAGACTGGAGTGCAGTGTGATCTCAGCTCACTGCAACCTCCACCTCCTGGGTTCAAGTGATTCTCCTGCCTCAGCCACCGGAGTATCTGGTACTACAGGCATGTGCCACCATGTCCAGCTAATTTTTTGTATTTTTGGTAGAGACAGAGTTTCACCGTGTTAGGCAGGATGGTCTCGATCTCCTGACCTGGTGATCCGCCCGCCTCGGCCTCCCAAAGTGCTGGGATTACAGGCATGAGCCACCATGCCTGGCTTTTTTCTCTTTTTTATTTTAGTCATTTTGGCATGTACAGTGATATCACATTGTGGTTATAATTTGCATTTTCCTTATGTCTCATAGAGCTGAGAATCTTTTCATATGACTTTGACCATCAGGATACCCTTCTTTTGCAAAGTGCCAGCAGAACATTTTATCTTATTTGATGACCTTTGAATTAGAAGTAAAACATACTTGCTGTAACAAGTGAAACTATACACTGATATGTAAGGAAAGGGCTAATAATCTTTCTTTTTCTAATATTACTCTCGTTTTCTAATATTACTTCTCCTGGGGTTTCAAAGGAATTCTTTTTTTTAATTTTATTATTATTATACTATAAGTTTTAGGGTACATGTGCACAACGTGCAGGTTTGTTACATATGTATACATGTGCCATGTTGGTGTGCTGCACCCATTAACTCGTCATTTAGCATTAGGTATATCTCCTAATGCTATCCCTCCCACCTCCCCCCACCCCACAACAGTCCCCAGTGTGTGATGTTCCCCTTCCTGTGTCCATGTGTTCTCATTGTTCAGTTCCCACCTATGAGTGAGAACATGTGGTGTTTGGTTTTTTGTCCTTGCGATAGTTTGCTGAGAATGATGGTTTCCAGCTTCATCCATGTCCCTACAAAGGACATGAACTCATCGTTTTTTATGGCTGCATAGTATTCCATGGTGTATATGTGCCACATTTTCTTAATCCAGTCTATCATTGTTGGACATTTGGGTTGGTTCCAGGTCTTTGCTATTGTGAATAGTGCCACAATAAACATACGTGTGCATGTGTCTTTATAGCAGCATGATTTCTAATCTTTTGGATATATACCCAGTAATGGGATGGCTGGGTCAAATGGTATTTCTAGTTCTAGGTCCCTGAGGAACCGCCACACTGTCTTCCACAGTGGTTGAACTAGTTTCCAGTCCCACCAACAGTGTAAAAGTGTTCCTGTTTCTCCACATCCTCTCCAGCACCTGTTGTTTCCTGACTTTTTAATGATTGCCATTCTAACTGGTGTGAGATGGTATCTCATTGTGGTTTTGATTTGCATTTCTCTGATGGCCAGTGATGATGAGCATTTTTTCATGTGTTTTTTGACTGCATAAATGTCTTCTTTTGAGAAGTGTCTGTCCATATCCTTTGCCCACTTTTTGATGGGGTTGTTTGTTTTTTTCTTGTAAATTTGTTTGAGTTCATTGTAGATTCTGGATATTAGCCCTTTGTCAGATGAGTAGGTTGCAAAAATTTTCTCCCATTCTGTAGGTTGCCTGTTCACTCTGATGGTAGTTTCTTTTGCTGTGCAGAAGCTCTTTAGTTTAATTAGATCCCATTTGTCAATTTTGACGTTTGTTGCCATTGCTTTCGGTGTTTTAGACATGAAGTCCTTGTCCATGCCTATGTCCTGAATGGTATTGCCTAGGTTTTCTTCTAGGGTTCTTATGGTTTTAGGTCTAACGTTTAAGTCTTTAATCCATCTTGAATTAATTTTTGTATAAGGTGTAAGGAAGGGATCCAGTTTCAGCTTTCTACATATGGCTAGCCAGTTTTCCCAGCACCATTTATTAAATAGGGAATTGTCTCCCCATTTCTTGTTTTTCTCAGGTTTGTCAAAGATCAGATAGTTGTAGATATGTGGCGTTCTTTCTGAGGGCTCTGTTCTGTTCCATTGGTCTATATCTCTGTTTTGGTACCAGTACCAAAATGCTTATTTCTTAGGCAGGATCCACAGTTACCTCTAAGGGAGGAACTAGGCATCTTCATCCCTACATCTGCCAAAGGCCAAGCTCACAGAACCCACAAACAGCCTGAGTTACAAGCTTAGGCTTTGGAGTTTTGAAGTCACTAACTAGATTATATTACCTTTGAGCCAGGGAGGACTCTCTAAGGTGCTAATAATAACTTTGAACACTACTACCCCGAGGCGTTTTGTTTCCCTGAGATGGTTGGGGTGGTTCCTGTGGTTGCTGTCCTGTGGTCTCTCTACCTAATTTTTGCCCAGGCAGCAGGCCTAATCTTTTTGATGGTCTTATCTTTTCTGGACATTAATTTTCTTAAAAAATGCACTACTCTCTAAAACAAAATGCACTACTCTTTAATTCCATAGAGAAAATATCATAATCTAAAAATAAAAGAAAAAAGGTTTATCAAGAATGTCAGGCTTAAGAGATACTTAAAGGACCCTTGCAACATAAGGAAACTGTTTGAAAAAAGTTCCACTTCTAAAAGCTATTGTGAGGACAAAAGAGGAATCTAGGTATGGGCTGAATGCGAGATGATGAAATTGGAGAATTTTTGTTAGTTTTTCAGGTATGGTAGTGGTATGATGATTTTTTTTGAGAAAAATGTCTTTTTATTTAAGACATACATGCTAAAATATTTCAGAGGAAATCGAAAGAATGTCTATGGTTATTTGCTTTTAAATACTTAAAATAGATGTAGCAAATATGGTAAAGTTAACAAGACTGAAATCTAGGTAATAGATAGGGATTACGAGAAAATGGTGGTGGCAGGAACATAGTTGGCTAGTCTCTATTAATCTCTACATAAAAACAGGCAGAGCAACTACATAACAAAACCAAAAACCCATCAACAATGTTTATAACAAAACATCATGATGAATTATTCTCGCAGATCTTAAAATCCAAGTAGATGAAGACAAAGCACCAACAGCCACAGAAACACACAGGTATCTGTGTGAGTAAAAGGAGAAATTAATGGCATACAATCTGATGGACCTAAGACAGGAGAACAACAAAATAACCAGCATGTTTCATGACTCATCTTGGTGAAAGTTCCATTGAGCACTTGTAAAAATGTTAATACTGCTGTTGTTGATCAGAGTCTTCTATAAATCTCAATTACTTGTCTTTCATTTTCTTGATAATAGCCATCCTTGCAGGTATGAGATGATATCTCATTGTGGTCTTGATTGCACTTCCTTGCTGATTAGTGATATAGAGCAATTTTTTTATACTTACTGGCCATTTGTATGTCTTCTTAGGAGAAATGTCCATTCAAGTACTTAACTCATTTTTCAAATTATGTAATTCATTTTTTGTTATTGAGTTATATGAATTTCATATATATTTTGGAGATTAACACCTTTTCAGATATATGGTTTGCAGATATTTTCTCCCATTCTATAGGTTGCTTTTTCAATCTGTTGATTGTTTATTTTGCTGTGCAGAAGCTTTTTAGTTTGATGTAATCCCACTTGTTTATTTTTGTTTTGTTTTGTTTTTACCAATACAGCCACTATAAAAAACAGTATGGATGCTTCTCAAAAATTAAAAATAGTGCTACCATGTGACCCAGCAATCCCATTTCTGAGTATATATAAAAAATTGAAATTAGGATCTCAAAGAGCTACTATTTACATATTCATTGAAGCACTATTCATTTATAATAGCTAAGATGTGGAAAGAACTTAAATGTCCAATGACAGAAGAATGGATAGAGAACATGTTTTATATATATATATACACACACTATTCAACCTTATGCAAAAAGGAAATTCTGCAATATGCAACAACATGGGCTAACCTTGAGGACTTATGCTAAGTGAAATAAGCCAGTTACAAACAGACTAGTACTGCAGGATTTCACTAACATGAAGTATATATACAAAGCTAGAGGGAGGAGGTAATGGGGAGTTGTTGACCAATAGGCATAGAGTTTCAGTTAAATAAAATGAATAAACTTTAGAGATCTGCTTTACATCATTGTGCCTATAGTCAACAATAATATATTGTACACTTAAAACTTGTATAGATCTCATGATAAGTGTTATTACCACAATAAAATAAAATAAATATATTATGACTTGCAAAAAACACTAAGGAATAAAAAGATAAAATGAAATGAATATTTTAGCTCCTTAAAAGTAGTTTGGCTAACTGTAGAGCTATTGGATAACAATCATTTTCTCTCTAAATTCTTTAGACATTGTTCCATGGTCTTCTGGCATTCAGTTTGACCAAGACATCTGCTGCCATCTGATTTTTTTTTCATTTTAGATATATTGTAACTTCTGCTTGCGTGCATTTAAAATTTTTCTTTATTCTTTATATGTTAAAAAAAAAACCCATATCAGGCCGGGCACGGTGGCATAATCCCACCACGCCTGTAATCCCAATAGTTTGGGAGGCTGAGGCAGGTGGACAGCTTGAGCCCAGGAGTTCAAGACCAGCATGGGCAACATAATGAAACCTCATCTCTACAAAAAGTTTAAAACTTAGCCACGTGTGGTGCTGACACGTGCCTTGTAGTCCCAGCTACTTGAGAGGTTGAAGTGGGAGGATCACCTGAGCCCAGGAGGTTGAAGCTGCAATGAGCTGTGATCCTGCCACTGCACTCCAGCCTGGATGACAGAGTGATACTCTGTCTCAAAAGAAAAAATATCCATATCAGAATATTTGTATATTTAGAGATTTTTTCCATAATTGCTGAAAGCTTCCAATCTAAAGACAGTCCTCTGTCTGGTTCAGGGAAATTTTCCTTTAATTTTTTTTTTTTTTTAGTTGCCTACCCTCTGTTCTGCTTTCCTTTTCAGAGTTAATGCTATGCATAATTGTTTCCCTCCAGTGTACTCTCTGTGTCCCTTGCTGTTTTTCTAATCTCATTTCTTTCATTTTTGTTTTCTGATTTCTAAGTGAATTCTGAAGCATTTCAGATGAAATTTTAAGATTAAGAGATTATCGGCTCTTCATTGCTTCCATTGCATTTTAAATTTTATAATTATGTTTTTATTTGAAATCAGTATTTCCTGCCTTCTTCATAGATGCAACAGCCTCTCAAAGCTTGTGTTAAAAACAAATAAGAGATTATTTTAAATTTCCGCCTGTTTCTTGAATTAACATCTTTCACAAAGAAATGTTTACTTTTATTCCCATTGGTTCCCATGTTGGTCCTGCCAAATTACCAATCATTTTCTCTTTTTGCGCATCCTTACAAAATATGGTTCAGTATGGGGAATTAAGATGGACTTTGATTTATTGGAGTCCCTATTCAAATATTTCAATACCAGATAATGAGAGAAGGAGTAAATATGGGTTTGCTGTGTTTTTACTCTTCCCAGCTGATTACTCACTGTAGAGGGGGCAGCCTAGAGATACTTAGAGCCTGCCCTCTCCTTTAATCATTAGGGTTCATGCTCCAGCTTTTCAAGCCAATGAGAAGCTGCACTGACTCCTGAGGTGGCAATTTCTTACCCTAATGTACATCCCAAAGCTGACAGTAGACTCGAGGTTTAGCTTCACCCATTCTCTCATGCCTTTCCTCAGTTCTACCCTGCAGCCTTCCACGCTGGTGTAGGTTCCTTACACTTGTTTTCCTAAGTGGATTGGTCTTTCCCCAGCTGGCTAGATCCCCCCTTAGGTCTCAGCTGCTCATTAACCTGAAGAAATTTGCTCTGGCCAGTGGGTAACACCCTGCACTTGTTTCCAGAGCTGAAGTGGATTTTTACATTTCTTTGATAATTTCAGGGGCTAGTTCAAAGGGAAAAGGAATTAACTATATTTGGCTTAAGGTGGAATGTTGCATCCAAACTTTGAAAGAATTCCTTTTGTACTTTCCAACTGATAACATAGCAAAGTAATTAATTTTTATTAGCTTATCTTTTATCTAGCCAATCTACTTATTTTAATAGTGTTTAAACTGCTTTTTCTAGGAATATAATCATATCATATGTAAATAATAATTATATGTCCATTTTTCTAGGGGTTATAACTCTTATTTCTGCTTCATGCTGCATTATAATGACCAGAACTTTCACACTATTACATTCCAATGACTTTCTTAACTCTCTTATTTTTCTGAAACTGCCCCCAGTACTTTATAATTAAGTACATTTTTTGGTTATTTGTTTCACAATTAAGTGTAACATCAGAAGCTTTGTTGAGAAGATTGTTTTCCCCTATTCATACATTTTATTATTTTAAGAAGAATCCTTTGCTAAAGAGTTTTATCAAACTATATCAGCATCTGTTAAGAAAATTATTTTTAATATACCCCATGGATAGCAATTACTGTAATTCTATCTCTGTGTCTCTTGGATAAATCTCAGTTGGTCATGAGGAATTATACTTTTCATATAATCAGTAGTTACATTAAGAATTTCATATCAATATTCTAAAAATATCAGTTAGACACTCTTAGTTAATTATTGTCTTAGTCGGTTTTCTGCTGATATAACAGAATACCACAGACTAGGTAGTTAAAAAAAAAAAAAAAAAAAAGAACTCTGTTTGGCTCACAGTTCCGGAAGCTATGGCACCAGCATCTAGTGAGGCTCATCTTATGGCAGAAGACAAGTCTTTTCTTACATTGCTAATAAAGACATACCTGAGATTGAGTAATTTATAAAGGAAAGAGGTTTAATTGACTCACAGTTCCGCATGGCTGGGGAGGCCTCACAATCATGGCAGAAGCTGAATGAGGTGGAAAGTCACACCTTATAGGGTGGCAGGCAAGAGCAAGTGTTTGCAGGGGAACTCCCCTTTATAAAACCATCAGATCTCATGAGACTTACTATCATGAGAACAGCAGGGAAAAAAACTCATGCCCATGATTCAGTTACCTCCCACTGGGTCCCTCCCATGACATGTGGGGATTATTACAATTCCAGGTGAGATTTGAATGGGGACAGAGAGCCAAACTGTATCATTTCATCCCTGGCCCCTCCCAAATCTCATGTCCTCACATTTCAAAACCAATCATGCCTTCCCAACATTTCCCCAAAGTCTTAACTCATTTCAGCATTAAAAGTCCACCGTCCAAAGTCTCATCTGAGACAAGGCAAGTCCCTTCCACCTATGAGTCTGTAAAATCAAAAGCAAGTTAGATACTTCTTAAATAAAATGGGGTACAGACTTTAGGTAGATTCACCTGTTCCAAATGGGAGAAATTGGCCAGAATGAAGTGGCTACAGGCCCCATGCAAGTCCGAAATCCAATAGGACAGTCATTCAACCTTAAAGTTCCAAAAGGATCTCCTTTGATTCCATATCTCATACCTAGGTCATGCTGATGCAAGAGGTGGGCTGCTACAGCCTTGGGCAGCTCCACCCCTGTGGCATTGCAGGGTATAGCTTCCCTCTTGGCTGCTTTCACAGGCTGGTGTTGAGTGTCTGTGGCTTTTCCAGTTGCATGGTACAAGCTGTCAGTGAATCTACCATTCTGGGGTCTGGATGATGGCAACTCTCTTTTCACAGCTCCACTAGGCAGTGGCCCAGTAGGGACTCTGTGTGGGGGCTGTGACCCCACATTTCCCTTCCACACTGCCCTAGCAGAGGTTCTCCATGAGGGCCCTGCCCCTACAGCATGCTTCTGCCTGGACATTCAGGTGTTTTCATACATCCTCTGAAATGTAGGTGGAGGTTCCCAAACCTCAATTCTTGACTTCTGTGCACTCACAGTCCCACCACCATGTGTAAGCTGCCAAGGCTTGGGGCTTGCATTCTCTGAAGCATTGGCCCCTTTTAGCCATGGCTGGAACTGAAACAGCTGGGATGCAGGGCACCATGTTCAGAGGCTGCATAGTGCAGGGGAGCCCTAGGCCTGGCTCATGAAACCGTTTTTCCCTCCTAGACCTCAGGCCTGTGATGAGAGGGGCTGCCACAAAGGTCTCCGACATGCCCTGGAGGCATTTTCCCCATTGTCTTGGTGACTAGCATTTGGCTCCTTGTTACATATGCAAATTTCTGCAGGTGGTTTGAATTTCTCCCCAGAAAATGGGTTTTTCTTTTCCATTGCATTGTTAGGCTGCATATTTTCCAAATGCTCTGCTTCCTCTTGAATGCTTTGCTGCTTAGAAATTTCTTTCCCCAGATACCCTAAATCATCTCTCTCAAGTTCAAAGTTCCACAGATCTCTAGGGCAGGGGCAAAATGCCGCCAGTCTCTTTGCATAGCAAGAGTGACCTTTACTCCAGTTCCCAACAAGTTCCCCATCTCCACCTGAGACCACCTCAGCCTGGACCTTATTGTCCATATCACTACCAGCATTTTGGTCAAAGTCATTCAACAAGTCTCTAGGAAGTTCCAAACTTTCTCACATCTTCCTGTCTTCTGAGCCCTCCAAGTCTCTAGGAAGTTCCAAACTTTCCCACATTTTCCTATCTTCTGAGTCCTCCAAACTGTTCCAACCTCAGCCTATTACCCAGTTCCAAAGTCGCTTCCACATTTTTGGATATCTTTACAGCAGCATCCCACTTTCCAGTACCAATTTACTGTATCAGTCTGTTCTCACTCTGGTAATAAAGACATACCCAAAACTGGGTAATTTATAGAGGAAAGAGGTTTCATTGACTCACAGTTCCACATAGCTGGGGAGGCCTCACAATCATGGCAGAAGGTGAATGAGGAGCAAAGTCACATCTTACATGGTGGCAGGCAAGAGCAAGTGTTTGCAGGGGAACTTCCCTTTATAAAACCATGAGATCTCATGAGACTTATTCAATATCATGAGAATAGCATGGGAAAATCCTGCCTCCATGATTCAATTACCTCCCACCAGGTCTGTCCCATGACACATAGGGATTATTACAATTCTACAATTCCAGGTGAGATCTGGGTGGGAACATAGAGCCAAACCATATCATGTAGTATCTCCAATTGTACCTCCAATTGTAGTCATTTCTTTACCCTAAGATTTACTTTGTCTGATTTTGATAAAGCCACACTTAACTTTTTTGATTAATGTTTGCATGAGATATATTTTCTTCCTTCTCCTTTTAATCTACCTAATTCATTACACTTGAAATCAGTGTGTTGTAGACAACATAGAGGTGTATTTTTAAAAATCTACTCTACCAATCTTTATATTGTATTTGTTGTACTTGACCTTTTTTTTTTTTTTTTTTTTTTTTGAGATGGAATCTCGCTCTGTCGCCCAGGCTGGAGTGCAGTGGCGCAATCTCAGCTCACTACAACCTCCGCCTCCTGGGTTCACGCCATTCTCCTGCCTCAGCCTCCCGAGTAGCTGGGACTACAGGCGCCTGCCACAATGCCTGGCTAATTTTTTATATTTTTAGTAGAGACGGGGTTTCACCGTGTTAGCCAGGATGGTCTCGATCTCCTGACCTCGTGATCTGCCCGCCTCGGCCTCCCAAAGTGCTGGGATTACAGGTGTGAGCCACCGTGCCCGGCCGCTGTACTTGACTATTTATGTTTAATATAGTTATTAATACGTTAAGGCTTAAGTGTTCCATGTTATTATTTTTTTCTATTTAATTCCTTTGTTTCTAATTTTTCGGTTCCTTTGTGCTGTCTTCCTCTAGACTACATGAACGGTTTATAGACCTCTATTTTTATTTATAATATTTGAGTATATTGATTTCTATTTTCTTACTATTTACCTTATGTATTGCCTATGCACTTGAGTTACATGTGCATCATATCACAGCCTACTAGTATTGATATTTTACCACTTCTGGTAAAGTATAGAAACCTTACATCTTTTATGTCACATTAACCTCCCCACTTTCCAAATACAATTGTGATAAGTATTTGCAGTACATACACTGAGCACCACATTAGATGATGTTATAATTTTTGCTTCAACCATAAAATATTATTAAAGAAATTAATTAGAGGAAGTATAGTCCATTATTTTTACTTCTGTTTTTACCAATTCCACCATCATCCTTTTATTTATATATATACATTTCAATTTGGAATGGCTGCTTTAGCTACTCTTAAAGGATAGTTCTTATAAGTAACTAGAGTCTGTTAGTTTGCCTTTGAGAATTTCTTTCTTTTCTAGTTATTCCTGAAGGATAGTCACTGGGTAGACTATTCTTTTCTTTCAATACTTAAAAATGTTATTCTCCTTCATTCTGGCTGCCATAATTTCATATAAGAAACCCATTGTCTTTTGAATTATTGTTCCTTTATAGGTAATGCCATTTATCTCTAGCTGTTTTTAATTATTTTGTCTTAGCTTTCAGAAGGTTAATTAAGATGCATCATGGTGTGACTTTCTCTGAGTTTAGCTTATTTGGGTTTCACTCAATTTCTTTTATTTATTTATTTATTATTATTATACTTTAAGTTTTAGGGTACATGTGCGCAACGTGCAGGTTTGTTACATATGTATACATGTGCCATGCTGGTGCGCTGCACCCACTAACTCGTCATCTAGCATTAGGTATATCTCCCAATGCTATCCCTCCCCCCTCCCCCCACCCCACAACAGTCCCCAGAGTGTGATGTTCCCCTTCCTGTGTCCATGTGTTCTCATTGTTCAATTCCCACCTATGAGTGAGAATACGTGGTGTTTGGTTTTTTGTTCTTGAGAGAGTTTACTGAGAATGATGATTTCCAATTTCATCCATGTCCCTACAAAGGACATGAACTCATCATTTTTTATGGCTGCATAGTATTCCATGGTGTATATGTGCCACATTTTCTTAATCCAGTCTATCATTGTTGGACATTTGGGTTGGTTCCAAGTCTTTGCTATTGTGAATAATGCTGCAATAAACATATGTGTGCATGTGTCTTTATAGCAGCATGATTTATAGTCCTTTGGGTATATACCCAGTAATGGGATGGCTGGGTCAAATGGTATTTCTAGTTCTAGATCCCTGAGGAATCACCACACTGACTTCCACAAGGGTTGAACTAGTTTACAGTCCCACCAACAGTGTAAAAGTGTTCCTATTTCTCCACATCCTCTCCAGCACCTGTTGTTTCCTGACTTTTTAATGATTGCCATTTTAACTGGTGTGAGATGGTATCTCACTGTGGTTTTGATTTGCATTTCTCTGATGGCCAGTGATGGTGAGCATTTTTTCATGTGTTTTTTGGCTGCATAAATGTCTTCTTTTGAGAAGTGTCTGTTCATGTCCTTCGCCCGCTTTTTGATGGGGTTGTTTGTTTTTTTCTTGTAAATTTGTTTGAGTTCATTGTAGATTCTGGATATTAGCCCTTTGTCAGATGAGTAGGTTGCGAAAATTTTCTCCCATTTTGTAGGTTGCCTGTTCACTCTGATGGTAGTTTATTTTGCTGTGCAGAAGCTCTTTAGTTTAATTAGATCCCATTGTCAATTTTGGCTTTTGTTGCCATTGCTTTTGGTGTTTTAGACATGAAGTCCTTGCCCGTGCCTATGTCCTGAATGGTAATGCCTAGGTTTTCTTCTAGGGTTTTTATGGTATTAGGTCTAACGTTTAAGTCTTTAATCCATCTTGACAAACCCACAGCCAATATCATACTGAATGGGCAAAAACTGGAAGCATTCCCTTTGAAAACTGGCACAAGACAGGGATGCCCTCTCTCACCACTCCTATTCAACATAGTGTTGGAAGTTCTGGCCAGGGCAATCAGGCAGGAGAAGGAAATAAAGGGTATTCAATTAGGAAAAGAGGAAGTCAAATTGTCCCTGTTTGCAGATGACATGGTTGTACATCTAGAAAACCCCATTGTCTCAGCCCAAAATCTCCTTAAGCTGATAAGCAACTTCAGCAAAGTGTCAAGATACAAAATCAATGTACAAAAATCACAAGCATTCTTATACACCAACAACAGACAAACAGAGAGCCAAATCATGAGTGAACTCCCATTCACAATTGCTTCAAAGAGAATAAAATACCTAGGAATCCACCTTACAAGGGATGTGAAGGACCTCTTCAAGGAGAACTACAAACCACTGCTCAATGAAATAAAAGAGGATACAAACAAATGGAAGAACATTCCATGCCCATGAGTAGGAAGAATCAATATTGTGAAAATGGCCATACTGCCCAAGGAAATTTACAGATTTAATGCCATCCCCATCAAGCTACCAATGACTTTCTTCACAAAATTGGAAAAAACTACTTTCAAGTTCATATGGAACGAAAAAAGAGCCCGCATCGCCAAGTCCATCCTAAGCCAAAAGAACAAAGCTGGAGGCATCACACTACCTGACTTCAAACTATACTACAAGGCTACAGTAACCAAAACAGCATGGTACTGGTACCAAAACAGAGATATAGATCAATGGAACAGAACAGAGCCCTCAGAAAGAATGCTGCATATCTTCAACTATCTGATCTTTGACAAACCTGAGAAAAACAAGCAATGGGGAAAGGATTCCCTATTTAATAAATGGTGCTGGGAAAACTGGCTAGCCATATGTAGAAAGCTGAAACTGGATCCCTTCCTTACACCTTATACACTCAATTTCTTTAGTTTTCTTTTTTAAAAAACTTCTATTTTAGGTTTGGGGGTACATGTGCAAATTTGTTACATAGGTAAACTCATGTCTGGGGGTGTGTTGTACAGATTATTTCATCACCCAGGTACTAGGCTTAGTACCTAATAGTTACTTTTCTGCTCCTCTATCTCCTCCCACCCTCAAGTAGACCCCAGTGTCTGTTGTTCCCTTCTTTGTGATCATGAGTTCTCATCATTTAGCTCACACTTATAAGTGAGAATATGCAGCACTTGGTTTTCTGTTCCTGTGTTAGTTTGCTAAGAATAATAGCCTCCAACTCCATCCATGTTCCTGCAAAGGACCTGATCTCATTTTTTATGGCTGTATAGTATTCCATGGTGTATATGTACCACATTTTCTTTATCTTATCTGTCACTGTTTGGGCACTTATGTTGATTCCATGTCTTTGCTATTGTGAATAATGCTGCAGTGGACATACACTTGCATGTGTCTTTATGGTGGAATGATTTGTATTTCTCTGGGTATATACCTAGTAATGGGATTGCTGGGTCGAATGATAGTTCTGTTTTTAGCTCTTTGAGGAATTGCCATACTGCTTTCCATAATAGTTGAAATTTACACTCCCATCAACAGTGTATAAGTGTCCCTTTTTCTCCACAACCTTGCTACCATTACTTTTTGACTCTTTTTTTTTTTTGAGACAGAGTCTCGCTCTGTTGCCCAGTCTGGAGTGCAGTGGCGCAATCTCTGCTCACTGCAAGCTCTGCCCCCCTGATTCATGCCATTCTTCTGCCTCAGTCTCCCGAGTAGCTGGGACTACAGGTGCCTGCCACCACGCCTGGCTAATTTTTTTGTACTTTTAATAGAGATGGGGTTTCACAGTGTTCACCAGGATGGTCTCGATCTCCTGAACTTGTGATCTGCCCACCTCAGCCTCCCAAAGTGCTGGGATTATAGGCGTGAGTCACCACACCCGACCTACTTTTTGACTTTTTAATAATAGCCATTCTGACTGGTGTGAGATGGTATCTCACTGTGGTTTTGATTTGCATTTCTCTAATGATCAATGACATTGAGCTTTTTTTCATATGCTTGTTGGCTGCATGTATGTCTTCTTTTGAGAAATGTCTATTCATGTCCTTTGCCCATTTTTAAATTTTTTTTTGTTTTTCCCTTGTAAATTTCTTTAAGTTCCTTATAGATTCTGGATATTAGACCTTTGTCAGATGCATAGTTTGCAAAAATTTTCTTCCATTCTGTAGGTTGTCTGTTTACTCTGTTGATAGTTTCTTTTGCTATGTAGTAGCTCTTAAGTTTAATTAGATCCCATTTGTCAATTAAAACCAATAACTATAAAAACCCTGCGAGACAACCTAGGCAACCATTCTGAACATAGGAATGGGCAAAGATTTCATGACAAAGATCCCAAGAGCATTTTTTCATATACGTATTGTCCATTTGTGTATATGCTTTTGAGAAATGTCTATTGAGATCTTTTACGCATTTTAAAACTTTTTTTTTTTTTTTTTTTGCTACAGAGTTCTTTGAAATCCTTGTCTATTCTGGTTATAAATCCATGTAAGATGGAAAGCTTGAAAATATTTTCAATTCCATGATTTATCTCTTTGTTTCCTTTGCTGTGCAGAAGCTTTTTAGCTTGATAATATTCCATTTGTCTATTTTTACTTCAGTTGCCTGTGCTTTTGAGGTCTTACACAAAATATCATTGCCCAGACCAATGTTCTGAAGGATTTTTCCAAAGTTTTTTTTTATTAGTTTCATATTTTCAGGTCTTAGATTTAAATATTTAATTTATTTTGAGTTGATTTTTTATGTAATAAGAGACAGGAGGCCTAGTTTCATTCTTCTGCCTATGGTCATCTAGTTTTCCTCACATCACTTATTGAAGAGACTGTCCTATCTCTCAATGTATGCACTTGGTGCCTTTGTTGAAAATGAGTTGGCTGTAAATGTGTGGATTTATTTCTGGATTCTCTATTCTGTTCCATTGGTCTGTGTCTCTGTTTTTGTTGTTGTTGTTGTTGTTGTTGTTTTGTGTTTTTTGTTTGTTTTTTGCCAGTACCATGCTAATTTGGTTATTACAGCTTTGTAGTATATTATGAAGTCAGGTAGTGTGATGCCTCCAGCTTTGTTCTTTTTGTTCAGGATTGCTTTGGCTATTCGAGGTCTCTTGCAATTCCATGTGTATTTTAGTATCTTTTTCTATTTATGAAGAATGTCATTGGTATTTTTATAGTGATTGCACTGAGTATGTAAATTGCTTTTAGTACTATCGTCATTTTAATAACCTTAATTCTTCCAAGCCATGAGTATGGAATATCTTTCCAGTTTGTAGTGTGCTCTCCAATTTTTTCATCAGTGTTTTATACCTTTACTTGTATAAATCTTCCACTTCTTTGGTTAAATTGATAACTAGGTATTTTGTATTCTTTGTGGCTACTGTATGTGAGTTTCCTTTCTTAATTCTTTTTCAGATGTTTCCTGTTGGTGTATATAAATGCCATGGAGTGTGTGTGTTGATTTTGAGAATACAATTATTAACCAATTATTTCTGTATATTGACCTTGTATCTGATAACCTTTCTAAAGGCAATACTTAGAAAAATTCTATGGCAGCACAAACCTTGCAGGCCAGGAGGAGAGAATGGAATGATATTTTTAAAATATCTAAAGAAAAAAACTGCCAATGAAGAATACTTTACCTGGCAACACTGTCCTTCAGAAATGAAGAAGATATAAAGACTTTCCCAAACAAACAAAAGGTAAGGGAGCTCATCACCACTAGTCCTGCCTTAGAAGAAATGCTAAAGTAGTTCTTTACTGAAATGAATGGATGCTAATTAACAACATACAAACATGTAAATGCATAAAACTCACTTATATAGGTAAATATATAGTCAAAGTCAGAATTCTCTATTATTTTAATGATGATGAGTAAATCACTTTCAGTTCTAGTATAATAGTTAATAAACAAGCATTAAGTCCAGGCGCAGTGGCTCATATCTGTAATACCAGCACTTCGAGAGGCACAAGTGGATGGATCACTTGATGCCAGGAGTTCGAGACCAGCCTGGCCAACAAGGTGAAACCCCATCTTTACCAAAAATACAAAAATTAGCCAGGGGTGGTGTCACACGCCTGTATTCCCAGTTACTCAGGAGGCTGAGACATGAGAATTGTTTGAACCTGGGAGGCAGAAGTTGTAGTGAGCTGAGTTCCACCACTGTACTGCAGCCTGGGTGATAGAGTGAGACTCTGTCTCAAAAAAAAAAAAAAAAAACACCCAAACATGAACGTTAAAAATAATAACTATGATAATTTGTTATTGGGTATATAATATAGAAAAGACATAAATTGTAACATCAATAACCTAAAATGTGATAAAGAAGAAGTAAAAATATAGAGATTTTGTATGTGATATAAATTAAGTTGTTAACCACTTAAAATGGGATGTTATAGCTGTAAGATATTTAATATAAACCTGATAGCAATCACATAAAAAAACCTGTAGTGGATACCAAAAAAGATAAAGAGAAAGGAATCAAACCATACTACCACAAAGTCATCAAATCACAAAGGAAGAAAGAAAGAAAGTAACAAAGGAACTACAAAACAGTCAGAAAACAATGAATAAAATGTCAATAGTAAGTTGTTTACGTCTAATAGCTATTTAAATGTCAATGGATTAAGTTATTCAATCAAAAGACACTGAATGATGAATGGATAAAAAACAGGATACAAAAATATACTATGTACAAGATACTCAATTTAGCTTTAGAGACACACATAGGCTGAAAGAGAAGGGATAGAAAAACATACTCCATGCAATTGGTACCTAAAAGAGATCAGAGGTGGGTATAATTATGCCAGAAAAAAATAGCCTTTTTATTCAAAAAGTGTCACAAGAGACAAGGTAGTTATATAATAATAAAGGGAAAATTCATCAAATGATATAAAAATTTAAAATACTTATGCACCTAACATTAGAGCATCTACATTTATAAAGCAAATATTGGCATAATTGAAATGAGAAGTAAATAGAAATATAATAATAGCAGGGGACTTTAATACTGCACTCTCCACAATGACTAGGCAGTTCAGACAAAAAATCAAGAAGGAAATAATGCTATAGATCGAATGAACCAGAGATATACACAAAACATTTCATCTAACAGCAGCAAAATATACATTTTTCTAAAGCAAACATGAAATGTTCTCAGGATACATCATACAACAGGCCACAAAGCAACTCATATTAAATTCAAGAAGATTAAAATCATATCAGGTATCTTTTCTGACCGCAATGCTATAAAACTATAAATCAATAACAGGAGGAATTTGGAAAAATCCCAAATACATGAAAATTAAACACCTTTGAACAGCCAGTGGGCCAAATAAGAATTCAAAGAGAAAATCAAACAATATCTTAAGACAATTGAAAATAGAAACACAACATACAAAAACTTATGGGATACAACAATAGCAATTCTAAGAGGAAAATCTGTAGCTATAAACCATTACAATAAGAAAAAAGATCTCCAGTGAACAAATTAATGTTATACCTCAAAGAACTATAAAAAAAGAATAAACTAACCTCAACATCTACAAAGTGAATAAAATAATGTCAATTCGAGCAAAAATAAATAGAGTAGGCACTAAAAAACAATAGACAAGATGAATGAAATTAAGAGTTGGTTTTTGGAAAATATTTTTATTTTGTAATGATTTCTGCTTTTCTTTTTTCCTTTTCTGAGACAGGGCCTCATCATGTTTCCCAAGCTGACCTTGAACTCCTGGCTTCAAGTTGTCCTCCTGCCTAGGCCTTCCAAAGTGCTAGGATTATGGATGTGAGCCACCATGCCCAGCCAAAGATTTTTTAGAATGGCAAACCTTTAGTGATAAAAAAATAATTTAGTAAAGTTGCAAGATACAAAATCAACATATAAAAACTCTTACTCTTGTAAGAGTGATGTGATAAAAACATTAAGATAAAAATTCATACTACCCAAAGCAATATACGGATTCAAGAAGAATAAACTGGAGGCATGACACTGATTTCAAACTTTATTTCAAATTCATAACATTCAAAATGTATGGTCCTGGCATAAAAACAGACACATAGATAATTGGAACAGAACTGAGAGCCTGGAAATAAACCCACATATATGTGATCAACTAATATTTGACAAGCATGCCAAAAATACACATTGGAGAAAGGACAGTCTCTTCAATAAATGGTGTTGGGAAAACTGCATATCCACATGTAAAAGAATGAAATTGGTCTCCTATTACAAAAATTAACTTGAAATGAATTAAAGACCTTAACGTAGGACCTGAAACCATAAAACTTTTGAAAGATAACATAGTGGTAAAGCTCCTTGACATTGGTCTTGACAATGATTTTTTGAATATGACACCAAAAGCACAGGCAACAAAAGCAAAACTAAACTACATAGCGAAGAAACCAAGTAACAAAATGAAAAGTCTACAGAATGTGAGAAAATATTTGTCAATCACATGTATAATAAGTTAATTTCCAAAATACATAAGGAATACATACAACTCAATACCAAAAAGGAACAAATAATCCAAATAAAAATGGGCAAAGTACCTGATATGGTTTGGCTGTGTCCCCACCCAAATCTCATCTTGAGATTGTAAGTCTATTAAACTTCTTTCTTGTGTAAATTGCCCAGTCTCGGGTATGTCTTTATCAGCAGCATGAAAATGGACTAATACAGTAAATTGGTACCAGTAGAGTGGAGCACTGCTGAAAAAATGCCCCAAATGTGGAAGCAACTTTGGAATTGGGTAATAGGCAGAGGTTGGAACCGTTTGAAGGGCTCAGAAGAAGACAGGAAAATGTGGGAACGGTTGGAACTCCCTAGAGACTTGTAGAATGGCTTTGACCAAAATGCTTTTAATGATATGGACAATGAAATCCAAACTGAGGTGGTCTCAGATGGAGATGAGGAACTTGTTGGGAATGGGAGCAAAGGTGACTCTTGTTATGTCTTAGCAAAGAGCCCTACAGATTAGTGGAACTTTGAACTTGAGAGAGATTAACTTGAGAGAGATGAACTTGAGAGAGGTGGAAGAAATTTCTAAGCAGCAAAGCATTCAAGAGGTGACTTGGGTGCTGTTGAAGGCATTCAGTTTTATAAAGGAAGCAGTGCATAAAAGTTTGAAAAATTTGTACCCAGACAATGTAATAGAAAAGAAAATCCCATTTTCTAGGGAGAAATTCAAGCCCTCTGCAGAAATTTGCATAAGTAATGAGCTGAATATTAATTCCCAAGACAATGGGGAAAATGTCTCCAAGACATGTCAGAGGTCTTCATGGCAGCCCCTCCCGTCACAGGCTTGGAGGCCTATGAGGAAAAAGTGGTTTAGTGGGCTGGGGCCAGGGTCCCCATGCTGTGTGCAGCCTGGGAACTTGGTGCCCTGCGTCCCAGCTGCTCCAGCCATGGATGAAAGGGGCCAACATAGAGCATGGGCCATGGCTTCAGAGGGTGCAAGCCCAAAGCCTTGGCCGCTTCCATGTGGTGTTAAGCCTGCGAGTTAACAGAAGTCAAGAATTAGTATTTGGGAACCTCCACCTAGATTTCAGAAGATGTATGGAAACTCCTGGATGTCCAGGCAGAAGTTTGCTGCAGGGGCAGGGCCCTCATGGAGAACATCTGCTATGGCAGTGGGGAAGAGATATGTGGGGTTGGAGCCCCCACACAGAGTCCCTACTGGGGCACTGCCTAGTGGAGCTGTGAGAAGAGGGCCACCATTCTCCAGCCCCCAGAATGGTAGATCCACTGACAACTTGCAATGTGTACCTAGAAAAGCCGCAGACACTCAACACTAGCACATGAAAGCAGCTGGGAGGGAGGCTGTACCCTGCAGAGCCACAGGGGCAGAGCTGCCCAAGACCATGGGAACCCACATCTTCCATCAGCGTGACCTGGATGCAAGACATGAAGTCAAAGGAAATCATTCAGGAGCTTTAAGATTTGACTGCCCTGCTGGATTTTGGACTTGCATGGGGCTTGTAGTCCCTTTGTTTTGGCCAGTGTCTCATATTTGGAATGGCTGTATTTATCCAATGCCTGTACCCCCAATGTATCTAGGAAGTAACTAACTTGCTTTTGATTTTACAGGCTCATAGGCATAAGGGACTTGCCTTGTCTCAGATGAGACTTTGGGCTGTGGATTTTTGAGTTAATGCTGAAATAAATTAAGACTTTGGGGGACGGTTGGGAAGGCATGATTGGTTTTGAAATGTGAGGACATGAGATTTGGGAGGGGCCGGGGTGGAGTGATATGGTGTGGCTGTGTCCCCACTCAATCCTCATCTTGAATTCCCATGTGTTGTGGGAGGGACCCAGTGGGAGGTAATTGAATCATTGGAGCAGCTCCTTCCTGTGTTGTTCTCATGATAGTCAATAAGTCTCATGAGAGCTGATGGTTTTTACAAAGGGGAGTTTCTTTGCACAAGCCCTCTTCTCTTACCTGCCACCATGTGAGACATGCCTTTCACCTTCTGCTGCAGTTGTGTGGCCTCCCCAGCCAAGTGGAACTGTAAGTCAATTAAACCTCTTTCTTTTGTATATTGCCCAGTCTTGGGGATGTCTTTATCAGCAGCATGAAAATGGACTAATAAAGTAGTCCATAATAATAATTTTGGAATAATCATTTTCCCAAAGAAGACATACAAACAGGGACATGGCTAATAGGTACATGAAAAATGCTCAACATCACTAATCATCAGGGAAATGCAAATCAAAACCACAATGAGATATCACCTCTCACTTCTTAAGATGATTATTGAAAAGACAATACATAACAAATGCTGGTGAGGATGTAGAAAAAAGTGAAACTTTGTGCAATATTGGTGGAAATGTAAATTGATACAGCTATTATGGAAAACAGTATGAAAGTTTCAAAAAAATTAAAAATAGAACTACCAGTTGACCCAGCAATCCTACTTCTGGATATATGAGGAAATGAAATCACTATCTTGAAGTGATTTCTGCACCCTTATGTTCATTGCAGCATTATTCACAGTAGCTAGGACATGAAAACATGTATATATAGTAGTCCCTTGGTATCCGTAAGGGATTGGTTCCAGGACCACCTATGGATACCCAAATCCATGGATGCTCAAGTCTCTCATATAAAACAGCATAATATTTGCATATAACCTATCCATATCTACCTATATATCAATAGTTTAAATCATCTCTAAATTATTTATAAAACCTGTAATACCTAATACAATGCAAATGCTGTGTAAATGGCTGTTATACTATATTGTTTAGGGAATGACAAGAAAAATAGTGTACACGTTAAGTACACATATAATTTTTTCATATATTTTAAATCCCTACTCGGTTGAATAAATGAAAGTGAAGCACATGGATATGGGTGGCCAACAGTACACACACAAGAACACACACACGCACACTCACACACATACTGGAATATTATTCAGCCATTAAAATAAGGAAATCCTTTCACCTGAGAAGACATGAATGAACCTTGCAGGCATTATGCTGAGTGAAATGAGTCACACAGAGAAAGAGAAGTACAGTATGATCTCACATATATATGGAATCTAAAATAGTCAAACTCATGCAAACAGAGAGTAGAATGGTAGTTGCCAGGGGTTGGAGGGGTAGAGAAAATGGAGACATATTGGTCAACAAGTACAAACTTTAGGTTATAAGATTAATAAGTTTTAGAGTTCTAATGTACAGAATGGTGACTATAGTTGATAACAATGTATTGTATACTTGAAATTTGCTGAAAGGGTATATCTTAAGTGTTCTCACTAGACACACACACATACACACACACAAAGGTGACTACGTGAGGTGGTGGATGTGTTAACTCGCTTGACTGTTGATATGGTTTGGATGTTTGTTCCCATCAAATCTCATGTTGAAATGTCACCCCCAGTGTTGGAGGTGGGGCCTGGTGGAAGGTGTTTTGATCATGGGTGCAGATTCCTCACAAATGGCATAGCACCATTCCCCTGGTGATGATTGAGTTCTTACTCTGGTGGTTCACATGAGATCTGATTGTTTAAAAGAGTGTGGCACTTACACCTCCCACTCCTGCTATTGCCATGTGACACATGTCCTTCTTCACCTTCCACCATGATTGGAAGCTTCTTGAAACCCTCACCAGAAGCAGATGCCAGCAACATGTTTTCTGTATCACCTGCAGAACCATGAGCCAAGAAAAACCGCTTTTCTTGATAAATTGCCTAGTCTCAGGTATTTTTTAATAGCAACGCAAAAAGGACTAACACAGAAAATTGGTACTGTGTTATCAATAGGAGTGGGGTATGGCTATAAAGATACCTGAAAATGTGGAAGTGGCTTTGGAGTTGCATAACAGGCAGAGGCTGGAAGAGTTTGAAGGTCTCAGAAGAAGGCAAGAAGAAGAGGGAAAGTTTGGAACTTCTTAGAGACTTAAGTGGTTGTGACCAAAATGCTGATAGAAATATGGACAGTTAAGGCCAGGCTGATGAGCTCTCAGATGGAAAAGAGGAAGGTATTGGCAACTGGAGCAAAGGTCACCCTGTTATATCATAGCAAAGGACTTGGCTGCATTGTGTCCATGCTGTAAGAATTTGTGGAAGTTTGAACTTGATGATGAAGCATATCTGGTGGAAGAAATTTCTAAGTAGCAAAGAATTCAAAATGTGACCTGGCTGCTTTGAGCAGCCTATGCTCAGATGTGGGAACAAAGAAAGGACTTAAAGTTGGAACTCATATTTAAAAGGTAAGCAGAATGTAAAAGTTTGGAAAATTTGCAGTCTGGCCCAGTGGTAGAGAAAGAATCCATCAGGCTGTGGTGCAACCACTTGCTAAAGAGATTAGCATGACTAAAAGGGAGCCAAGTGCTAATATCCAAGATAATGGGAAAAAGGCCTCAAAGGCACTTCAGAAATCTTTGATGCAGCCCCTCCCATCACAAACCCAGAGGCCTAGGAGAAGGAATGGTTTCAGGAGCCAGGCACAGGGAACTGCTGAATTGCTTAGCCTCAGGACACTGTTTCCCACATCCCAGCCTCTCTGGCTTGACTTGTGGTTCAAAGGGCTGTAGGTACAGCTCAGGCTACTGCTCCAGATGGCATAAGCCATAAGCTTTGGTGGCTTCCATGTTGTGTTAAGTCTTCAGGTGCACAGAGTGCCAGAGTGAAGGAGGCTTGGCAGCTCCCACCTAGATTAGAGAGGATTATGAGGAAGCCTGGGTGCCCAGGCAGAAGCCTGCTGCAAGAGCGGGCCCCCTACAGAGGGTAGTGCCAAGGGGAAATGTGGGTTTGGAGCCCTCACACAGACTCCCCACCAGGGCACTGCCTAGTGGAGCTGTGGGAAGAGGGCTGCTACCCTCCAGACCCAAGAATGGTAGAACTATCAGCAGCTTGCAACCTCAGCATGGAAAAGCTGAAGACACTCATCTCCTACTAGTGAGAGCAGCCATGAGGGCTACACCCTTCAAAGCCACAGGAGCAGAGCTGCCCAAGGCCTCAGGAGTCTACTCCTTACACCAGTGTGCCTTAGTTATGGGACATGGAGTCAAGGGAGATTGTTTTGGAGCTGTAAGATTTAGTGACTGTCCTGCTGGGTTTCAGACTTATGTGATGCCTATTGCCTCTTTCTTTTGGCCAATTTCTCCCTTTTGAAATGGGAATGTATACCCAATACCTATATTACTATTGTATCTTGCGAGTAAATAACTTGTTTGTTATCTCACAGGCTCATACGTGAAAGGAACTCATCTCCAGATGAGACTTTGGACGTGGAACTTGGGACTTGGGACTTTTGAAGTAATGCTGGAATGGGTTAAGTCTTTGGGGGACTATTATGAAGGCATGATTGTATTTTGCAATGTGAGAAAGACTTAAAATTTGGGGGTCTAGGAATGTAATAATATGGTTTGGTTGTTTGTCCCCTTCAAATCTCATGTTGAAATATCATCCCGTGTTGGAGGTGGGGCCTGGTGGAAGGTGTTTGGATCATGGGGATAGATCCCTCATGAAAGGTTTAGTGCCATCCCCTTGGTGATGAGTGAGTTCTCATTATTGCAGTTCGTGTGACATCTGGTTGTTTAAAACAGTGTGGCGCCTCCCCCAGCCCCCACTCCTGCTCTCACCCTGGGCCATGCCTACTCCTTCATTTTCTACCGTGATTGGAAGCTTCCTAAGGTCCTCACAAGCAGCAGATACTGCCACCACACTTCCTGTACAGCCTGCAGAACCATCAGCCCAAATAAACCATTTTCTTTATAAATTACCCAGTCTCAGGTATTCCTTTAGAGCAACACAAAACAGACTAACACAATTGTGATAATCATTTCACAATATATACATATATCGAATCATCACATTACATACCTTAAATATATATAATTTTGTCAATTATACCTCAATACAGCTGAAAAAAATCTAACAATTTGCAGATTCTTTTCTATTTTTTATGTACACAATCGTATCATTTGCAAATACTGATGTTAGTTTTGTCTTTTCAACACTTTCCCCTTGTATTTATTTTTAATGTATTATTTCTTTTCCTTGGATCTCCAATACAATGCTAAATATGAACAATGACAGAATCCTTGTGTTGTTCCTGACCTCAAGAGGAAATATTTAAATATTTATCCAAAAGTGTTATGTGTGTTGTATTGTTGTGTGTGTATTTTGCATTTTAACAAATATACTTTAAATTTTTTATATGCTAAAGGATTTTATTATTAAAGTGTATTTTGAGTCCATAAGGATCTGGGCCTATTCCACAGGGGTATGAATAATGGTGGTGATCCAAGAATCCTCGGAATTATTTCACTTACAGATTATATTGTTTGGTGTTTTGCAAATTTGAGATATTCATTACACAAAATTCCAGCAGTATAGAAAGTAAAAAAAAAAAAAAAAATGAAGGAATGCAGCGATTATTCCAAAGCCCCCTCTCACCTGGAAGTAACCAGTAATAACACCTTGTAATTTCCATTTTTATTTCCCAAATCTCTGTCTACATATATACCTACAGAGGAATGGAGCAGAAAAGAAGAGGGAGAGAAAAGTTATAATATTAGGAGCAAAGTATAAATGTTATTTTTGAAATATTATTCACGTTAAATGTTTGCAACATGCACATGGCAAAAAATCAAAATGTAAAAAGAATAGTGAGTGAATACAAGACTTCTTTCACTATCTTGTCCCCCAACTTATTCCTTCTTGTAGGCATCTATGGCTCATCCATTTTTACACATCCTTCTCTTGAAATTACCAGCATCTGCAAGGATTTGCAAACACAAATTCTCCATTTTTCTGCTTTTATTAGACAGAGATGATAACATACTTACACACAATTCTGCACGTTTTCCTTTCTCTTAGTAATATATCCATCTAGCCCTCTCATATTAATAACACCTTGTCAGCTGTAGAGTGATTTCTGAATTTTCTCTTGCCTTCCCATTTTCCCTGAAACAATAGACTCTCATTCAAAAATATTCTCTTTCAATTAACATCATAGTTTTGAGATTTAACTATGAAGATACTTGTAAATATGCTCAATTCTGTTTAATCGCTGAATAAGTTTTCATTTAAAATATCCATAGAATAATTTTTATCTGTATTTCTACTGATGAGATTTTTAGCTTGTCTTAGCCTATGTTACCACTAAAAACAGACCATGAAACAATGTGTTTGTAGGTAGTTTGTTTCAAAGTCAGTAATGAGGAAAAAGAATGAGGGTCTAGGGAGCATTAAAAAGGGCAGTATACAGAAGTAGCATCCCAACATCAATGAATATTTGAACATTTTATTTAATTTGCATGTTTTGCTCCACTCAATACTGCCTAATCTCCAATGTGCCTGTTCTATTGTGCATTACCTCCAACTGAAAGTATTCTCATTGCTCACCATGTTCAAGATGACACAGGTTGTCAAATTTTTAATAATTTTTAGTCACTTGGTATTAAATATGAAATCCCAGATGGAGAATATGAGGAGCCAGAATTAGAACCTCAAAATCCACACATTCTCCTTTAAAATCTACACATTGATGAGCAGCTGCATGCCACAATGTGGCTCCCCTACTCCTCTTTCATAGACCTCCATGTCTTCACCTGTGCTTTTTTCTCTATTGGAAGCATCTTTGCAGGTTTTAAAAACATTTTTAATAAACAAATAGTAACAGTATATATTACGTATTTGTGGGGTACAATTTGGTGTTTTGATATATGTTTACATTGTTGAATAATTAAGATAATTAACAAGCCCATTACCTCAAGTATTATTTTTGTGGTAAAAACATTTAAAATATGATCTTCTAGCAATTTTATAATATGCAATGCATTATTATTTATTATAGTCACCATTCTGTGCTAGATTACTAGAGCTTATTCCTCCTTTCTAACTGAAATTTTGTACCCTTGATCAACAACTCCCCTTTCCTTCTCTACCCTCTCCCCTAGCCTTTTTAACCACATTCTATTCTCTATTCCTATAAAATCGACTTGTTTAGATTCCACAGATGAGTGACATTATGTGGTGTTTGTTTTTCTGTGCCTGGCTTATTTTACTTAGAATAATGTTCTACAATTCCATTCATGTTGTCGTCTAGATTGACCCATTTGCCACAAATGACAGGATTTCATTCTGTTTTATGGCTGAATAGTATTCCACTGTGTTTGTGTGTGTGTATATATATATATCTCCCATGTTTTCTTTATTCATTCAATAACAGACACCTAGATTGCTTCCATATCTTATCTATTGTGAATAATCCTGCAATGAATATGGGAGTGCACATATCTCTTTGACATGCTAATTTCATTTCCTTTGGATATATACCCAGAAATCAGATTGATGGATCACATGGTAGCTCTACTTTTAATTTTTTGAGGAACCGTCGTACTGTTTTTCATAATGGCTGTACAAATTTACATTTCCACCAACAATGTGTAAGAGTTCCCTTTTCTCTGTATCTTCACCAGCATTTTTTTTTGTCTTTTTAAAAGTGGCCATTTTAAAAATAGCCGTTCTAACTGGGCTGAGGTGATATTTCATTGTGGTTTTGATTTGCATTTCTCTGATGATTAGTGATGTTGAGCATTTTTTCAACATATTTTTGGCCATTTATATGTCTTTTTTGAGAAATGGTCTTTTGCCCTTTTTTAATTGGGTTTGTTCTTTTCATGCTATTGATTTGTATGAAATTCTTACCTGTTGTATGTATTAGCCCTTTATTAGATGTATGGTTTGCAAATATTTTCTCCCAACTCATGGGTTGTCTTTTTACTCTATTAATTGTTTTCTTTGCTGTGCAGAAGCTTTTTATTGATGCCATCCCATTTGTTTATTTTTGGTTTTGTTGCTTGTGCTTTTGCAGTCATATCTAAGAAATCTTTCCCAGACCAATGTTGTGCAGCTTTTCTTCTATGTTTTCTTACTAGTAATTGTTTTATAGTTTTCAGTACAGAAATCTTTAACTTTCCTGGTTAAATTTACTCCTAACTACTTTATTTTTTACTTTTTGATTCTATTGTGAATGAGATTGACTTCTTAGTTTTTTCCCATAGTTAATTGTTAGTGTAAAGAAATACTACTGAGTTTGTCTATTGATTTTGTATCCTGCCTGTTTTACTGAATTCCTGATCACTTCTAACAGTTTTTTGGTGGAGCCTTTAAAGTTTTCTCTACATAAGATTATGTCATCAGCAAACAGACAGTTTCACTTCTTCCTTTCTTATTTGGATGCCTTTTATTTCTTTTTCTTAATTGTTCTGGCTAGAACTGCCAGTACTATGTTAAGTAGAAATGGTGAGCGTGGGCACTTTTGTCCTCTTTCCGGTCTTACAGGGAAAACTTTCAACTTTTCATGATTAAATATGACATTAGCAGTGGGCTTTTTATATATATGACCTTTATTGTGTGAAGGTACGTTCCTTCTATGCATAATTTCTTGAGAGTATTTCTCATGAAAGGGTGTTGAATCTTGTTCAAATGCTTTATCTGCATCTATTGAGATGATTATATAGATTTTTTCCTTTATCTTGTTAATATGGTGTATCACAGTTATTGATTTGCATATGTTGAACCATCCTTGCATCACAGATGTTAAGTCCCACTTGATAATGGTGAATGACAACTTAAAGCCTATTTTGTATCATATAAGCACATAACCACTCCTGCTCTCTTTTGCTTAAAATTTGCCTGAAATATCTTTTTTCATTCCTTCACTTTCAGTCTATGTGTATTCTCAAGGCTAAAGTGAGTCTCTTGTAGGCAGCATCTTGTTTTTTTTAAAAAATTATTCAGCTACTCTTTGTCTTTTCATTGGATAATTTAATCCACTTACATTTAAAGTAATTATTGATAGGTATCTTCAAGTTCACTAGTTCTTTCTTCTGCATGATTGAGTCTGCTGCTGAAACTATTGCATCTTTTCAGTCCTGTCATTGTATGCTTCAGCTCCAGGATTTCTGTTTTATTCTTTTTATGGCTTTTTATTTCTTTATGACACTTCTCATTTTGTTGATGAATTGTTTTCCTGATTCCATTTAGTTGTCTATCTGGGTTTTCACACATCTCATTGAGATTCTTTAGGATAATTATTTTGAATTCTTTTTCAGATAATTTGCATACATTTATTAATTTGGGGTTGATTATTGGAACTTCATAAGTTTCCTTTGGTGGTGTCAAGTTTGCCTTATTCTTTGTTACCATATAGCTTTGTGTTAGTATCTGCACATTTGAAGGCCCAAACCCCTCCTTCAGTCTTTACAGACTGGTTTTGGCAAGGTAAAATCTTCTGTTACGTCTCTGGGCTGATGGGATAGCCTCCAGGATTGCACTGAGGGGGGTAGAATCCAAGTCCCATGACTAATGCTATGTTCACAGTAAACACCACAGTTGGTAGGTCTCTTACCAGGGGCTGTAGCAGGTGTGGGTTTTGTCTGGCCCCTGAGTGGACTGAACTGTGTCTAAGACTTTGATCTATGAAGCTGGTGCTGGGATAAATGTTGGCTTCAGGGTTGGCAAATGTTGGGCCTATTTCCAAATGTGCTGACTGGTGTGGCTTTCTCCAGGTCTCTGAGAGGTTTCTGTTGGATCACCGAATGGGTCACTGGATTAACCATACTGCCCCGGTCTGTGGCTAAGATGGGCTGAAACTGAAACCCAGATTGGATCAGGATCCACAGCAAAAACTGAGATCTATAGGCCTGTCTTCAGGGTCATGGATAGGTGTGTGTCCTGGTGATATCCTGGGTAAGCAAACTTGCTGTCAAGCTGCAGATGAGAAAGCCTGGACCCAATTTATTGGGCCATTTTAAGATCCACAAAATGGGACAAAGGTCAGACCATCTGCCTACAGAGGCACTGTTGGAGAAGCCTCCCCTCGGGTCCCCAGGTGGGCAGAACTGCTCTTAGTCCAGAGATGAGAAATGCTGGGACTGAGATCCAGGGTAATTTGAGGATCTGCTGTGAGACAGAAGTTGGCAATCCTGCCACAGAGAATCAGACAGGTATGTCTCCTGGGGGTACCATAGCTGGACAGAACTGCTTCTGAACTACAGCTGGGAGGGGCTGGAAAGAAGCTTCAGGGCTACTTCGGAATCTTCCATGGGACCAATATTGGCAAGCCTGACCCAGTGGCACTAGTGGATGAGACTCCCAGCAGATCCCTCTCCAGCTAGGATTGTTCACAAACCACAGCTGAAAGGAGCTATAGCTGAGATTCAGGGTTTTCAGGCTTTGCTGTGAGGTGAAGGCTTGCAAGCTTTTCATAGTGGCACAGATGGGCTAGTCTCCCAGCAGTTTTCAGCATGAGCAGGATAACTCTGAGGCTGTGGCAGAGAGGGGCTGGAGTCCCACAGGACCCCTTCAGAATCTGCTGTGGGACAGAGGCTGGCAAGCCCAAACTGGTGGCACCAATGGGAAAGTGTCCCTCTGGATCCTTGTTATAGCATACCAAGCTGGAACCACATCTGAGGAGGACTAGAATTAAGCTACAGGATAACTTTCAGGTCCACTGTCGAGACCAGTGTTTGGGGAAGATGGGTTTGTCTGCCAGGGCACTAGTGTGCATGATTTCTCCTGGACCCCTTGTTGGATGGTTTTGGTACCAGGCTCAAGGCCACATGGGGCTGTAACCAAGCTCCTTGGGAAACAAGATTGTTTTGGGGTCTGAAGTTGGGATCACAGTCATGGGGATCTTCCACCTGGGTGCAGGTCTGCACTTGCCAAATGACCTTCCTAGGTCTTGGACACCACTGAGGAGTTACACCTTCTACCTGAATCCCAAGGTTCCCACAAAGAGACTTTTGTCCATGGATGGGTGCAGAATTTGTGTTGTGAGAGGATACAAAGGGGTGACTACCTACTCTGCCATCTGCGTGACATCACTCCATCTGCACAGGTTTTATCTTTCCATTCTCAGATCCAGTATTTCCTTATCCAGTAATCTCTCCCTCACACAGCTATCCCACCTCCACTCACCCCACTGTCCACCAGGTTCTGGACCTCAGACCTTTCTTCTGCCACTTAAAATAATAAAACATTTGCATAACTAATAAAAATAAAATCATCTTTCACTAGAAAACAATAGAATGTTATGGAGAGTAAAAATGGGACAAATAAGTGAAGAGATAGTTCAAGTTAATAGGCTAAAATGTTATATATTTTAAAGATGCCTATTCTGAAATTTTTATAGTAAAAACAATCCCATAACAAATTCTGTATTCTTGGTGTGTGGAAATTGATAAACCACTTCTAAAATTTACATAAAATTTAATGTCCAAGCAAATGAAGCCTCATTTGAGAAAGGACAAGGTGTGAAGTCAGACTCATTTGTATGTGAAACACTTGGTTAATGATCATTGTAGCACTGCAGACCATGGGAAATTGTCTTTTTCATAATTATTCTTGGAAAAACTGGGCCTCTCTGTCCCATCATAAAAACACTCCTTCTGCATGGACCTAAATTTGAAAGAGAAAGCATACACTGTTTGAAATATAGGACTGTATATGCATATTTTATATGCATATTTATATATTATTCACATTTTGTATATGCATAATGTGTCTCAGTGATAAAGATGATGAGAAAATATGTGATACGTTGTGGTAATATTTTTGAAAGTGTAGATGAATTAGCAAATGCTTGAAAAATATAACAAACTTGGCTCAAGACAATATGAAAATCAAGAATAGACCTATAGTTGTTAAAAGAAACAAATGGGTCATTTAAAAAAGTTTCCCCAAAGAATTAAAACCAAAAATGAAATCCTCTAGGCTTATCAAATATTAAATAAGAAAATGATCCCAATCTTATACAAAGTCTTCTAAGGAATATATGAGAAAAAAAGAACATTTTCCTATTTATATCATGTAGTAAAATTTTGAAAGTGAATATGATGATGGACACAAAAATAAACGACAATAAGAGATCAATCACACTCATGGAAATAGATGGAAAATCCTCAAGAAAATATTAGCAAAGTAAATTCAACAATGTATGAACAAAGTAACATATCAAGACCAAGATGGTCTATCATTAAGAAATAAATTAGTGTCCTCCACCATATTAATCCAAAGCATGGAAATCATATCATTATTTCAGTACATGTAGTAAAAAAGTGTCCAATAAACTCAAACTGCATTCATAATAAAACTTTTCAGATATCTATGAAGAGAAAGAAAGTTTCTTAACTGAAGGACATCTTTAATAACTTTAATAAATGTCCACTAAATTTTGAAATATTGAAAGCTTTCTTTTTTGAGATTGAGAAATAGTTTCCCTTGATTCTATTGGAGATCTTAATTTACTCAGTAAGGCAAGAATAATAAAAGTGTAAGAATTACAAATGAAGAAGCAAATCTGTCATTATTGATAGGTGATTTGATTATGGACTAGAAAACCCAAAATAACTTATACATAAATTGTTAGACAAAAGTATCACTACTAGATGATATATGTATATGCATATACATACATCAACACACACATATAAGATTTACAAACCAATATATTGGCAAAAGAGTGACAGAGAATGAGTAAGTTAAAATATACTAATAATAATGCCATCAGAAATCAGCATGGGTCTAATCAAAAGATAGAAACTACATAGGTTAAACAGGATAAGTTTAATACAAATAATTCAACTATGATCAACTCTGAGATTTATGGAACCTTGATATGACACCATAGGGCTAGGGGAAAGTACGCAAGGAAGGAAACAGTTGGAAGGATCTCTCATGGCATAAGTTGTAGTTCAGTCCACTGGTTTGGTAGAGAAGTTGTCTGGTTAGCCAGGCTGGTGCTGGTTTACAGTCCCTGGACAAGCAGAAGGCAACCTTCCAGAGTGCAGGCAGGGAGGTGATGATCAGCAGCTGGGTGGCTTGGGTGTATGTGGGTGGGTAGATAGGGTGGGACCCCTCCAGGCAGCAGGTGCCCTGTACTGCACACGAGATGTGTGGAAGGTTTGCAGAGGGCTTGCAGCTCAGTGTGGACCCTTCAGGCCACAAGGGGGCCGTGTGCTAGGGCCTGCACAGGGAATCAGAGCTCTGGACCAGGAGAGAAGCCTTCACGTGCACAGGCCCAGGTGAGAGGTCTTGGAGTGTGGGAGTGTTGAGAGGAATTGCGCTGTTGCTCCTGTGGGTAGGAAGCCTCCGGGGCCCTGGTTTCTGTATTAAGACGACTGTGGACAGATCATTGCCAGATGGAGGCTGCATGGTCACAGAGGGACCTTGAGTTCTGGGCCAGTGGTTGTGGCATAGCTCCAACTGATCGTCTTGCCCACACCACTCACTCACCCTGCCTCTGCTGGAAATGGAAGGAATGCCTCTTTTCCCTTCAGTGTTCCTCCACCATCCTCTACTGAAAAAGCTCACTTTCATCATGCTCACTTGAAAGGAGAAATGCTTAATGGAATTACGTTGTTTATCAAACAGCATATATGGAAGGATTCAGTCTAAGCAGAGAGGCAATAAATTGATAATGGATGAAAGTACATAGAATAAATCTTACACAGCAAAGACCTACATGGAAAAGAAACCTGTAACATTTTTTAAGAGATACTCCTGTTATAGTTTGAATTGTGCCCCTCCCAACCACCTTTCATACGTTGAAGTTGTAACACCTAGTACCTCAGAATATGGCCTTATTTGGAGATGGAGTCATTGAAGGTATAATTAGCAAGATGAGGTCATTAAGATGGATCCTACTCCAGTACGACCAGTGTCCTCATTAAAAGGTGAAATTTGGTCACAGAGACAGACACACATAGAGGAAAGGCCCCATGAAGAGACATGCGAAGAAAATAGCCAACTACAAGCCAAAGAGAGAGGTCTCAGACAGATCCTTCCCTCATAGCCCTTAGAAGGAACCAAGTCTGCTGGCACCTTGATTTTGGACTTCTAGCCTCCAGAACTGTGAGACAATATATTTGTGTTGTTTAAGCCAACCAACTGTGGTACTTTGTTACGGCAGCCATAGCAAATGAATGGATTCTGGTACTGAGAAGTGGGGTGCTGCTGTAACAAATACCTAGAAATATGCACATGACGTTGGGTTGCAAATTAATACAGATAGTAATAAATGATAACTTCAATTAATAGAGAAATGTACTTTGTTCACTGACTGTGAAACTTCATGTTGTAATAGTGTCAGTTCTCTCTGAATCATTTTAAAGATTCGATGTGACCACAAACAAAATCCCAAGCAATCGTTTTCGTGTGGCATTTGACAAGGTGATTCCAACTATGATACAGTGATGTGCAGGTCAAGAATTCCAAAGATTAAGAAAAAGGTAGGAGGAGTTTTACTAGTACAGGCAGTCCTCGCTTTGCACCTACTGGAGGACCATGAAATGACCATGCAAATGGAAACCATACCATGTGATCTCAATAACCATAGGAAAAGTTATGCTTGTTCTTTGATCTTTAAATATTTTTGTCAAAATGTTAAAACTCTCTTACTTTCGGTTATACACGTATAATAAAATTTAAAAAGTTATAAAGCTAAGTGTCATTTAAAACATCAGACAGAGAATTAAAGTCTCAAATATCTATGGAGATCCTTTAATATGAAGGTTTTTTGCTATGTTCATAGCATCACTTCAAAATACTCTGAAGCTGGAAACAATAGAAATATTCCTCATCGTTAGAACTAGTTAAGATATTTTGGAATGTTCATAGAATGAAATATATGCAGCAATAAAGTAAAGAAATTATGGCTACTAGCATCAAGATAAATGACCCTCATTAGAGTGAGCAAAAGTTGCAAATCAAAAGAAGTAAACAGTATAATTGCATGTTAAAAAGTTTAATAATAGGCAAAATGATAGTGTTTAGGGGTGCAAATGAAGATTGTAGAAAGTATCAATGAAAGCAAAGTAGAGAGTTTTACAAAAGTCAGGAAAGAGGTACATTTAGATTTAATTGAATGGGATGTGTTCAGGAAGGGACATACTAGCAGTTTGTAAATTACAGGAAGTATTCTGTTCTTTAGGTAGTGGTGTGTGCCCCATAGTTACTGTTTTAAGTGTGCATATAATTTATATGTTATGTTACTGATACATATTTAATAATATGTTTAAAATAAAAATGAAGACAGACTTAGAAGGAGCAGCCAGTGTGAATAGACCTCAGGAAGCACCTGGGAGGCTGTAATGTTCTATTTCTTGACACACACACCCTTGTGTATATATATTAACATATACATGTGTAATACACCCCTTTATATTTCATGATAAAAATCTCCTGATACCCATATGCTTGTTTCTTGTATGTTTTCTTCTACAAATCATGAGAGAGCCTGTGAAATGTTCGAAAAACAATGTAGGCTTTAGCACAACAAAATGAATTGGAAGAATTTTCAATATCCTTTCTTCAGTTTGGGCTTTTGTTGCTGTCCCTGTTCTGCTCAGCAAACTAAAACATGGTGTTGAGTCTGAAACTTCCAGATAAGGCTGGGAGAACCAGCAAAAGAAAAAACTAGAGCTAGAAAGATGGGGATAAAGTCAGAGAAATGAACACAGACATGGTACATGCCAGCAATGCATCACCTTTTGATCAAGGTCCCTTATGCAGACTAAGGGTGGCAAAGGCACCTTATAGAAAAGCCTGGACTGCTCATTACATTGCAGCCTGCACGGCAAGAAGTTCAACTGGTGATTGCCAGGGATTCCTTTCTGGAACTACTAGCTCATCACATCTTCCTGGAAGCATGACCTACATGACCTGGTGAGGTCGCTGCTGCTTCCCATGTAGTAAACCTGATTGCCCAGACACTCCCAAAGAAGGATCAGTGGGAGGAGTCTGTGTTCTCTTGTTTGTGGGACGAAGCAATCTCACCTAATCACTCGGTTCTCGGTTGGTGTGGTGGGCTCCATGGAAAATTTACTGTTTCAGGGAGTTTTGTTGAATGAGTCTTTGCCCATCTACCATCCTTGTGTGTCTTGAACGACTGCTGTTCTAGAGATTATTGTCATGTTTCGCCACTTTCATGAGGTGAGAGTGTTACCCCAAGCCTCAGCCTCACTGCCAACCCACCTCTCCTTCTTGCTAAGGTGGGAGCACACCCAAGGTTCCTGAAATGGTTAATATTAGTGTCACCTTGACTGGGTTGAGGGATGCCTCCGTGCCTGGTGATGCATTGTCTCTGGGTGTGCCTGTGAGGGTGTAGCCAGAGGCGATTGATGTGAATCAGTGGACTGGGAGGGGAAGAGCCCCCTTAATGTGGGTGGTTATCATCCAATCAGCTGCTGGTGCAGTTAGAACAAATCAAGCAGAAGAAGGGGACTTCCTATCTCTCAATCTCTCTCTCTCTCTCCCCCCCCCACATTTAGGAATGGGATACCATTTTCTCCTCCTTTCCTTGGACAGCCATCTCCAGGATCCTTGGCCTTTGGACTCTGGGACTTGCACTAGCAGCCTCCCGGGAGATCTCAAGCCTTTAGCCTCAGACTGGGGACTGCATATTAGCTTCCCTGGGTTTGAAGTGTTTGGGCTTGGACTGAGCTATGCTGTCGGCTTTTCCTATTCCCCAGATTGGGACTTCATCTCTGTAATCGTGTGAGCCCATTCTCCCTAATAAACTCCCTGCTACATATATACATATATACCTTATTGGTCCTGTCTTTGTCCCTCTGGAGAACCCTGACTACTGCATTTCTCTAGGGTGCAGCTCACCCTCAGCTTTGGGATATGGCCCTCTGGAATCCTTCAAATTTTGAGACTGGGGCAGCTCCAGCTTCCCTTTTAAATATTGGAAGTAAATACTTATATGATTCTTTTAGCTCCACATATTTTATTGCTTCTTTCCAGAAGGACATGTGCTTGCTTGAGATGCGGTAGATGTGGCCTGGGTGATCTGGAGGTGTAGAGGTTGTGGGTGGATGAGCATAAGAACATACTTGTCCCTGTTACTCTGTGATCCTGTGCCCTAGGGCTGTACTTTTTCCTTCTGCTTAGCTTTTTGGGCAGTGCTGATTAGAATGCAGGATGAATTTACATAGTGGGCTGCTCTGACTGGAATGGTTTAATACAGAAATGAGTGGGGAGTGTGGATGTGGGGGTGGAAAGAGACATGAATCTAATTTTCCAGATGAATCTGCATCCTTTATGCAATAGAGCTCTGCTTGCGTCTGAATAGTTGTCTTGACAACGCCACAATGAGTGTAAATCGATTTAAGAAAAAGACTGCTATGACAGTGGGGTCAACTTAGGAGCAGAGAAGGAACACACACAGTGTTTTAATAGCTGGAGAGTGCAGAAACTAAGGGACTGTGGCTCCAGGAAACACACACTCAATTGCAACCTCATGCTTTCCACCCAGAGCCTCAGTGTCATGTGTGTTATTCCACTGACCTTCCCACTCACCTTCAGTGTCATATTTCACAATGAAAATGCCTTTCACCTGCTTGGCTGGTTCCACTCATTTCTCATCATTCCCAGATCCTCTGGGGAAAAGAAGCCAGGGATTTTGAAGAAGACTTCTATGTGAATTCATGTGGGTGAAGGATTACCCAGGTGCCGAGGCAAGAGACTGAAGGCACAAACTGTTTCAGTATAATAAAGAAAATAGTTAGAATAAGAATAGTTATAATACAAATTAGATATAGAGATGACCATGGACATTATCAATCATTAGTATAGACATTATTAATCCTTAGCTTTTAATATTATTCTTTGTCGTATTACTAATATAATCAAGGCATAACCGGTGGGTATAGGGTCAGGTGCTGAAGGGACATTGTGAGAAGTGACCAAGAAGGCAAGAGGTGAGCCCTCTGTCATGCCCGCATAAGGGCCTCTTGAGGGCTTCTTGGTCAAGCTGTAATGCCAGTGTCTAGGAAGGCACCAGTTACTTAGCAGACCGCGAAAGGGAGTCTCCCTTTCCTTGGAGGAGTCAGGGAATGCTATGCTCCACAAGCTTCTTGTGGCAGGCTGGATATTATCCAGGCCTGCCCGCAGTCGTCTGGAGGCCTTAAACCCCTCCCTGTGGTGCTGTGCTTCAGTGGTTACACTCCTTGTCCACTTTCATGTTCCTCCCATACTCCTGGTTCCTCTTTGAAGTTCTTAGAAGATAGCGGTAGAAGAAATAGTGAAAGTCTTAAACTCTTTGATCTTTCTGATAAGTGCATAGAAGAAAACGCTGACGTATGCTGCCTTCCCTCTCTGCTTTGGCTACCTAAAAGGGAAGGGCCCCCTGTCCCATGATCATGTGACTTGCTTGACCTTATCAATCACTTGGACGACTCACCCTCCTTACCCTGCCCTCTTGTCTTGTATGCAATAAATATCAGCGTGCCCAGCCATTTGGGGCCACTACCGGTCTCCATGTCTTGGTGGTAGTGGTCCCCCAGGCCCAGCTGTTTTCTCTTTATCTCTTTTGTCTCGTTTCTTTATTTCTTATGATCTCTCATCTCCGCACATGGGGAGAACACCTGCTAAGCCCCATAGGGCTGGACCCTACAAATTCAAAATCCCAGTGGCCTCACATTCCCATGGAATACAGCTGAGGGTCAAAGTCAGGTGGAGAGGAGCCTCATGACCCCCTCATGGCCCTTTGCTCTTTCCTCTGGGGTGCAGCAAACAATATGTTTAGAACAGCAGAGGCTGCTGAGCCTAAGACTGAGAGGACGGCCAAAGGCTGGGAGACTGCTAAGCCTGTGTTCATGGCCAGAGACCAGGGAAGAGACAAAACTGAAAGATAGGATGCTAGGCCCTGACATTCATGCCATGGTCATTATCTGCCATAATATAAGCACTTGCTGAAAAATATTCAGATGGCAAAATGGGTGTAGAATGATGTATATCTCCTCATATTCTTCTGACCCTACACACCCCTGCAAGAGCTGTGACTGCTATGCACACTCCAGCCTATGCTCCCTGTAGAGATAGATATTTAGATGAGGAAGTATAGACACACGAGAACATATTTTGCTTTTCATTTTCCTTGTATAAGTTTATGTTCTACCCTACACGTAAGGACGGTCCTGTAGCAGGCTCCTTCCATATCAGGAACATTGACAGTATCTCTGCAAAGTCTCACCCAAACAGAGGCCTCTGCTCTGTGTGGCCCCTGCTCAGTGGTGGCCAGGCATAGCCCTGGCTGCTCTGCTCATCCCTGCACAGAACTGAACTTCAAGGGACACTCCCCCCTGTCAACCCTAGGGAGCTCCTGATAGAATATAGACTACCCTTTCCTTCACAAAGTATATTCAAGTCAGTCACTTCACTGGTCACTGAAAAGGATGTGGAGGACTCCTGCCATCCCTCACATGCCTGATTTACAACGATCTCTTATGGGAAAGGAGGAATCCCTTTGACCTGGAAGACTGGATTCTAGGAAACACTAACCTGTAGCCCAGAAAAACCTGCAGACCAGTAGGCTTGTTCTTCTCTCCCTCTAGCTGGGCCTGAGAGTGGCCAGGAGAGGAAGTTTACCAGCCTGTTAACCAGGCACATGATGCCTGGGAGCTAGTCCTCCTGACATCGCCCATGATGTCTGAACTACGGGGTTCAGAATGCTTCCAGGTTGGTGAATACACCTATGAGCCAGGAGGGTGGCACACCCCAACTCTATGGGGACAGAAGCTCCTTCAGTCAGGATCCTTCCAGACCTCACCCTATGTATCCCTTCAAGGGCCGTTCATCTATATCCTTCATTATATAATAAGTTGGTAAATGTAACAAGTTTTTCCTGAGTTCTTTCCTGAGTTCTGTGAGTTCTCCTAGCAAATTATCAAAGCCAAGAGTCATAGGAACCCTGAATGAGAGCCAGTTAGAAGTACAGGTGAAAACCTGGGGCTTAAGATTGGCATCTGGGGTGGGAGGCAGTCTTGTGGGACTGCACCCTTAAAGTGCGGGATCTATGCTAACTCCAGTTAGTGATAGAATTGAACTGAATTGTAGGACATCCAGCCGGTGTCTGCAGATAATAGGAAAACTTGTTAATGTGGGAAAAATCCCCTCATTTGGTGACCAGAACTGTCCTGTATTGAGTGTGTGTAGTATAAGGCTGGTTTTGACCATCTTTGACCAGGCTTGACCAGTCTGACCTGGCCATGACCAGCAGTGACCAGCCTTGACTGGCCGTTTCTGGCATGAGCCTGTTGCCTTCTGCCTGACTGAGTGCCAAGGACTCGGGGGCTGTGCAGCGCTGGGGTGTAGATGGAGGGGAGCAGAGTAGGAGAGAGAAAAGCCCTATGGGAATACTCGAGGAGCGGGTGTCCCCCGGAGATCTCACTGGTGGGTTTATACCAGAAGGGCCTTGGGAATCATTTTCTCTTGCAGATGGGGAAATAGGTCCTGGGAGTGTGTACGCAACTGTCAGAGCAGGTGACAGAGGAGAGGGGGTAGGAATGCCTGCCTGTCAGCCAAAAAGTCAGTCTCAAGGCACTGTTTTGTGCTTTGTTGTCCAGCTATGAAAGCCATCTCTCAAGACCTTGGGCTTGGTCCCCAAGAGTTAGTGTGGTAGCCAGGGCTCAGGAAGGCTACAACTTGGCACCGTGTCCTTTGAGGAACAAATCCTATGCACAGTGAAATAAATATAACAGATGAGTATTTTGGAGGCAAATTCACTTGATATGAATTTTACCACTTTTACCATTTTTTTTCTACTTTAAGTTCTGGGATATATGTGCAGAACATGCAGGTTTGTTACATAGGTATACATGTGCCATGGTGGTTTGCTGCACCTATCAACCCATCTTCTAGGTTTTAAGCCCCACATGCATTAGGTATTTGTCCTAATGCTCTCCCTCCCCTTGCCCCCCACCCCTGGCAGGCTCCGGTGTGTGTTGTTTCCCTCCCTGTGTTCATGTGTTCTCATTGTTCAGCTTCCACTTATGAGTGAAAACATGCACTGTTTGATTTTCTGTTCCTGTGTTAGTTTGCTGAGAATGATGGCTTCTATTTTTAAGTATACAATTTGGTGAAATTTAACACCTTGACAGTGTTGTACAGCCACCTATCTAGTTCCAGAGCTTTTTTATCACCTCCAAAGGGAACTCAGTACCCATTAGGATGTCCCTTCCCATTTCCCCCTCTTCAGTCCCTGGAAGCTACTAATCTACTTCCTGAACTCTATGGATTTGCCCTTCTGGACATTCCATATAAATGGGGTTATACAGTATGTGCCTTTCGTGTCTTGTTCCTTTTACTTTAGATGTTTTCAAGGTTCATCCATGTTATAACATACATCAGTACTTCATTCCTGTGTTCCTTCTGATTGAATACACTTAATATTTACCATTTAAACCATCTTAATTATACAGTTCTATGGCATTAACCACATTTACAGTGGTTGTGTAACCATCACCACCATCCATCTCCAGAACTTTTTTCATCATCCCCAACAGGAACTCTGTATTCACTAAACACTACTTCCTATTCCTCTCTCCTCCAGTCCCTGGAAACTACCTCTCTACTTGAGGTTCCAGTGAATTGATTACTCCAGGTAGCTCAGATAAGTGGAAGAGTACAGCATTCGTCCTTCTGTGCCTAGGTTATTTCTCTTTGCATAATGACTCACGTTTCATCCATGTTGCAGTATGTATCAGAATTCCTTTTGTTTTTAAGGCAGAATAATATTATATACCACATTTTGTTTATCTACTTGTCCATTGGTGGACACTCGTGTTGCCTCCAATTTTTGGCTATTGTGAATACTGCTGCTGTGCATATGGGTGCTTTTAGTTCTTTTGAGTCTATACCCATATATACCCATCCCTGCTTTTAGTTCTTTGGAGTGTATGCCCATATAACTGACAGGTTTGCATAATTCATCTCACTGAATCCTGGACAACCTGGGAAAGTTTTCTTCTATGCTGGTGTTAAAGACAAAGAATGTAATGCTAAGAGAGACCATGACCCAAGTCTGTGACCCAGGATCATAGGGTGACTGCAGGAGTTAGCTGGGTTCCAAACTAAAATATTGCTGAGTTTTTGTGTTTGTCCATTTTGTGTTGCTGTAAAAGAATACCTGGGGCTGGGTAATTTATCAAGGAAAAAGGTTCATTTAGCTCATGGTTTTGCAGATTACACAAAAAGCATGGCGCCAGCATCTCTGTCTGGTGAGGCCTACGGAAGCTTTTACTCATTGTGGAAGGCAAGGGGAGCCAGCGTGTCACATGAGGAGAAAGACAGCAAGAGAGTAGGGGACGATCTCAGACTCTTTTTAACAACTAGATCTCTTGTGAACTCATTACCACGCAGAGGGCACCAACCCATTCAGGAGGGATCCGCCCCCATGACCCAAACCCTCCTGCCAGGGGCCACCTCCAACATTGGGGATCACATTTCAACATGAGATTTGGTGGGGGCAAATAGCCAAACCATATTAGTTCTCATAATTTTCATAGTATATTATTAGGCCCTCTTGATTTCAAGTTCCAATGTGTGGTCAGCATTTCAATTGATATTTACATATATTTAGATATTAATTAGCATATTTAATACATAAAGTTTTATTTACCAAGTGTTCCATATTTTATCTTTTATGATATTCACAAAGTTTCATGTTGTACTGATATTCCTGTTTTCTGTAGTTCCACTCCTACCTGAGGAACAGCCATTTTAACAATGCTACTTTGGAGGTTTTCTCGGATGAGAAAAGAAAATATCTGGCCTGATATTGCAGGGGTGAAGGGAAGAGTCAGACTCTCAGTTAATCAGGGGTGAAGGGAAGAGTCAGACTCTCAGTTGATCTTGCCTAGATCTGGCCAATGTTTGTGGTAAAACATTTTTATTTCCTTCAATATGATATTATGAACTATGAGAACTTTCTTGCTGGACTAGTCTCTGATGAAGGTGAGACAGTTTGTTCCACAGTCTCCATGGCATCTGAACCCTAACCCATCATTTAATTTAGTTTAGGAAAACTCTAAGTGTGTGATTACCAAAAAGCATTGAGAAACCTAAGTAAACATATCATAAAACATTCTTGTGGAAAGTTCATTTATAAACCTTTATCTCATTTACATCTGTTTTATTCATTTAATTTTAACAATTATGTTTAGGCAATTTTAGGAGACATTAGAAAAACCTAGTCATCATCACAAGTTAAATTTTTTATTAACTGTTTTTTATATTACTGTACATTAGGCAAGTATCATAAAAGCAAGAACCTTGCCATTAAGTACATGTATATTTTTTTGTTAGCCCAGAAGACAGTTATTTTTATTAAACCAACAATAACAACATAGTTTTATTTACCAAAAGATTTATTCAAGTCACATAAATTTGAAAAAATATTTGGTCTTATTTAATTAATTTATGAGTACTCATTCAAGTTAATGTGGTACCACGTGTAAATAATATGCAAATATACATATGACCATATACATATATGTAGACACAACATATAACATTCACATGTACACATGTATGTACCTAATAGCCAAAGAGATCAAGGAGTTTAGTGCAAAAGAGAGTAGTAGAGCTTCAGACTTGAATCTGTCCACTTAAAACTCTTGGAGTTCCATGAGGAAAATCAAAGCTTCCTCCCCTAAAGAGAAACTCATGTTGCCTTTTCTGTTTTAATTAAAGGATCCCAGGCAGTTAGAATTGTTTTTAGGTCCTCTCCTGTGGCATTGAAAGTTGCAAGGGGAAGGAGGGACACACGGAATAGAAGGAGAAGCAGACAGAGGGAGCAAATATGGTTAGCAGAGGTTTAAAAAGACAGGAATTCAGTTGACTGAGAAGGTTTTACAGAGCGAATAGAAGCCTTAAACAATATATATATATATATATATATATATATGTATACATACATAACCTAAATATCAGTTTGAATTAAGTCAGCTTTTGACTATAGAGCTCTTAAAAAAAAACTTTTAAAATCTCTTGTTAAAAGATTTTAGCTGGGATAAACAGCTGACATTTCTGTTTTTTTTTTTCTAGAGATACCTTCCCAAGTGAAAGCAATAAGCCTTAACCAAAGCTGTGACTTAACCAAGGATTCACAAGGCATCTCCAAACATGTAAGTGGGTACCCGCAAAATTAAAAGTCACACAAATATAAAACGAACAGGGACTGGTTTCCTGAGGAGAAATCAAACCCAAGCGAAGGCTGTGAAAGTGTGGAATTGGAACTACTGTGCAACAAGGTTGAGCAGCGTTCATTATTAATCCTGCAGGGAATCCAAAGCAGGCAGTTTGAGCTCACAAAGATTTTAAATTTGTTTAGGTTAGATTTTTGCTCTTAATTGTGTCAAGATAATTTCTAGGGCTGGCCATGACACTATTGCATGTCTTTCTTTGAATTTGATCTTCCCATCAATTGTTTAGAATGAGAGATCTCAAAAGTCTTTTTATTTATTTATTTATTTATTTTATTATACTTTAAGTTCTAGGATACGTGTGCAGAACGTGCAGGTCCGTTACATAGGTATACATGTGCCATGGTGGTTTGCTGAACCCATCAACCCATCATCTTCAAAGCTATTTCTCGTAATGCTATCCCTCCCCTTGACCCCCACCCCCTGACTGGCCCTGTTTTGTGATGTTCCCCTCCCTGTGTCCATGTGTTCTTATTGTTCAACTCCCACTTATGAGTGAGAACATGCAGTGTTTGGTTTTCTGTTCCTGTGTTAGTTTGCTGAGAATGATGGTTTCCAGCTTCATCCATGTCCCTGCAAAGGGCATGAACTCATCCTTTTTTATGGCCGCATAGTATTCCATGGTGTATATGTGCCACATTTTCTTTATCCAGTCTATCATTGACGGGCATTTGGGTTGGTTCCAAGCCTTTGCTATTGTAAATAGTGTTGCAATAAACATACATGTGCATGGGTCTTTAAGGTAGAATGATTTATAATCCTTTGGGTATATACCCAGTAATGGGATTGCTGGGTCAAGAAAAAATTTCAGGAATCTAATTTAAAAGATTCACCTTCTGGTCATTGAATTTCCAATGCTGTACTCATTCCAATAGTGACTCAATCCAATAGCTTCTTCATGGAAAGCCCAGCATGTAATATTCCAGGTTTAAAAAAAGATGTTCCCTGGAGAGAAGCAAACCCAAAGACCCCCTCCCCAAAAAATTCTCCCTGGAATAGGTTTAATTTTATGAGTACTCATTCGAGTTAATGTGGTACCATGTGTAGGTAATATGCAAATATATGTATGACCATATACATATATGTAGACAACATATAATATTCACATGTACACATGTGTGTACTTAATAGCCAAAGAGATCAAGGAGATAGCAGAGGACTCTTGTTACCACAGATTGTCGAGGATGGTGTTTGCCTTTGGCAACCCAAAATTTGTAGGGGAGGGTGCCACTCACAGACCTTTTAATCTGTGACACTGCATAGGCCTGCCTGGGATTCGGCTTTCCCAGCACTAACTAGGCAACAAGGGTTAGGATGACAAAAGTCGTGTAGGAATGGAACTTTTTAAGACAAACTCTCCTGAGGGCTGAGAGCTTGACATATTCGAAGCAAAATGTCTTGGTTTTGCAGCCTTTTTGAGACTGGCCACCCAATGGGACTCGAAAATTATGCTGCCTGGATGGCACAGACCAAGAGAGTCCTTCCACTTGGTCACAAGTCAAGCTTTCAAGGACATCAAACAAGATGAGAGAGAACCTAAAATGATACTCCTCTTCATGACAGAAGGACACCCAAAGACAAAGGAAAAGACTATTTCTGGTAGAAAAGGGACCAAACACTATGAATATTCAAACCACAAAGTACCAAAAAGTATACCAGAGTCACTAGAACAAGACGAGTTAAACAAATCCTTTCCTCCCATTAATCAAGACTTTGGAGAAGAAAAAGAAACAAATAACAATATTTACCATCCACTTGACCAGATTCCACAGAAAGACAGAGACCTGGAGCCTGACTGGTAAGAAATCCTTACCCTTTTGACGGCTCATCAGGACCTGGATTCACTTGGCTGTGGGTCAGGAGAGCAGAGCCTGCTCACAGCCTCAAACTGTAGGAACCAAGGGAAAGTGTCCCCTTTGCCCTCGGAAGGTTCGCTAAAAAATCAACTCACAAATGACAGATTAATTGCAGCAAAGGCATAGAAACTTTACCGATGTGTACACAGGGAACATCACAGCATGATGACCCAACCACCCAATGACCTGAGGAAGCTTATATACCATCCTGAGATTACAGCAAAAACGTTGGCTTAGGGAATGGCCACAAGCAGGTGATAGTGGTAAAACAGGTTATAGTGGCAAGACAGGTTATGGGAGGGAGGGAAGAGGAGGCTGGCTAGCAAGGGTGGTCTTGTTAGGTAGAAGAACTCTCACAGGTAGGTAGCAGCCCTCAGAGTAAATAAATGGTAAATGTTGCTTTACAGTCATTAAGGCATCAGAATCTTAGTTCCTATCTCCTAGGTCCAGACAAGGGAAGGCTTGGCTGAGTTCATGCAAATTTTCTACACATGCAAGTTTCCCCCACAAAAGACAGCTTTGCAGGGCTACTTCTTCTTGCTGGCTGTCTTTATATAATCTCCAATTATATCAAAGAAATATATTTTGGGGGCTGGGCGCGGTGGCTCACACCTGTAATCCCAGCACTTTGGGAGGCCGAGGCAGGTGAATCATGAGGTCAGGAGATCGAGACCATACTGGCTAACACAGTGAAACCCCATCTCTACTAAAAATACAAAAAATTAGCCAAGCGTGGTGGCATGTGCCTGTAGTCCCAGCTACTCAGGAGGCTGAGGCAGGATAATTGCTTGAACCTGGGAGAAGGAGGTTGCAGTGAGCTGAGATCGCGCCACTGCACTCCAGCCTGGGTGACAGAGCAAGACTCTGTCTCAAAAAAAAAAAGAAATATATTTTGGGGCAAAATTTTTTTCCTTCCTTATGATATTCTGAATTATGGGAACTTTCCTGCTGAACTAATGTTTTTCAGTGAAGGTCCATGGGGCCAAGAATTTGCCATCCATCAGGGGGCGACAGAGGCAGTCATTTGGTTCATTGAGATGCATTGCAATTTTAGTGTTGGATGTGTACTTGCCCTAAGTCCCATAACAAAGCTTTGATATAATAATCACACCTTTTTACTGCATTTCAATATCCATAAATATTAATAAGTCATCTGAACAATTATCTGTTTCCTGTACTAATTGTTAATTGTATAAACAAAGTTGTTTTAAATATTTATATAGATTGTCAGGATGTGGACTGTGACATTTTATCAGTTAACTGTATTGACTGATCATGTACACATCAGTGTCTAAACCTAAAATATCTTGCAACGGGTCTATATATATATACACGTAAACATACACACACACACTCACATATATACACAGACACGGGTAAGAATACAACAAGGTAATATACTCTCCATTCAATTCTTATGAAATTTTAATGATCAATTTTCTTTCAATTTGGCTTTCACTCAGCATTTCTCTACTAATTATCCCAAATATGGACTCGGTATTCAGCTACTATTTTCTTGCTTTATAAATTGAGGGTTATTCTCACAGATGATTTGCCAAGTAACTTTTTTTTTTGTCTTTTGAATAATGACATTATGAAATTTTCATAATATGAAATTTCATGATCCTTTAAGGATTTAGCTGCACAAAGTCTTAGAAAATGTGGTAAGAGTGGGCTTTGGGTGAATGGGTTGAAAGAATGTGTATGCAATCCCCCAGATACCCTAGAGTCTGCTGTGTCCCCAAGAGAGCAGACTAGATGGCAGGCAACTGGGGTGGACTGGAAGGGAGAGGGCAGCAGGCAGGAGCACTCAGTGTCAGGGGGCTATGGTCAGCACTGTGGTCCTTGTTCTAAGGCCAGTGGGAAACCATTGGCAAAGTTAAGTCAGGAGAGTGACATGACAAAATTTGTGTTTGTAAAGGAGTATTTAATCACTATCGGGTTGAAATCACCAGAGGTGGGTGGGTGGGTCTGTGCTGCTCCTGGTGGGCTACACTGAGGAGAAGCACAGCATCAGCCCGGGGTGTTCCTGTGGTGAATGATGGGTCTGCATCTGCTCAGGAGAAGACGGTGGGAAGCTCCAGCTTGGGGTCACCTCTGCTCTTTAGATCTGCCAAGGTTGTGAAATGAAGGGATGATCTGAAGAACAGTTTCAGAAAAAGAAAACTGGATCTGAATAGAAAGAGACATTTGTCTCAGTCCAGGCAGTGAGTGAAGTGGGTCTGAAGATTGGATTATGTAACTGAGATAGGCCCCAAGAAGATTTTCATCTTACTGGTGAAAGGGCCTTCAAGACAGTGGGAAAAATTCCCGCTAAATTGATTAAATCCATTCCAATAGCCGGAAGGCTATTCTGTGATGCGTTCAGAAAGAAAACCTGTTTGTGACTATTTTGACTGATTTTTAAAAACTTGCCAACAGAACTGTGGTGTCAAAGATCTAACTGATGATACAGTAAATTTTTAAAATTCACTTTTCCTTTCAGGTCTCAATGAAGCCCTTAGTACTTTAGCTAAACAATATAATCCCTACTAAGCTTCAAGAGACCCCAGGAAATAGCTTCCCTGGCTGAATGCCTCTCAAAAACCATGCAAAAAGAAAAAGAGGCTAAAGCAGAAATGAGGAAAAGACTACTAAACTTGTGGCCTTACATATTCAACAACTCAAAGCCTCAAATCAGCAAGCCCCACAAAATAGACAGAAAGCAGTAGCCTTGTCTACTTTAAAGGGCATGATTTGCTTTTCCTGTAAGGGTCCTGAATATATAAAATGAGATTGGGAAAAATACAAACAATGGCTTCAGAAATACCCAAGTAAGGCAAGGAAACCCTCCTACTCGCGAGAAATTGTAAGAAGTTTTTGTTGGGTAAAACTGAGGACTCTCTGGGGGAAATTAGGGGGATTTTTTCCTTTCCTAACTAAGTAGGAGAAGGTGGTCTTAAAATCAACAGCAAATTGATCCAAGCTCTAGTCAACACTGGAGCTCTGCTCTTGGTGCTTACCCTCAACTCCTTTTCAAACCCCCCTCAGAGTAATCAAACAATTGAAATAGTGAGGGTCACTAACCAAACTATGACCGCCTTTAAGTCTGAGTCAGTTTCTTATCAATTAGGGCCCCTTGCCGGCCAACACAGTTTGCTGTTGTCCTCTCTGCCCCAATCCACCTGATAGTGAGAGATGTTCTCAAAGACACCAAGCCCACATTTCTTTCACCCAGAGGGGAGATATCGTCTTAGAAGTCTCCCCAGCCAAGGTTTCAGCCTCCAGTGTCACTCATATCTTCTCCTTGCTAGTTTCTAGCTATGCAGTTGTCACTGAACACCCAATTCTAAAACAACTGCCTGAAACCCTTTAGGTGAAAGTGGATGCAGTTGTTGGCCTGTTCCATTCAGCATCACTTATTTCTATACAGATAGACACTAACAGTCCTCTTCCAAATTTAAAACAATATCCCCTCAATTCTGAAACTTAGGCTGATATAGAATCTATAGTCAGCGGTTTCATTTTCCACGGACTCATAGTCCTCTACACCACTCCTTGTAACACATCCGTTCTGCCAGTCTGTAAGCCTAATATGAAGGGACGGAGATGCATCCAGGATCTTAGAGCTATCCACAACATTGTCTGTCCCTGATACCCTGTTGTACTTAATCCACAACCACTCTTACCCACGATTCTTCCTGACACTCACTGTTTCTCCACTATTGATCTCTGCGGCACCTTCTTCAGTCCTCCTGTCGGCCCCAAAAGTCAGTTTCTTTTTGCCTTTGCTTGGAAAGGCTAACAATTTACATGGATGGTGCTTTCCCAAGGATACACCAAAAGCCCTTCCCACCTTTCCCAGATTCTGCAGGCTGACCTAAAAGAAATAACCTTCCCAGATAACTTGACTCCATTACAATATATTGATGACTTGCTTTCATGCTCCCTCTCTCAAAAGGCTTGCCACACTGACACTCGCCTCTTACTTCACCAGCTAGCCCTTAAGGCACACAAGGCTCTAAGACAAATGACATTTTTGCTGGGACTCCATCAAGCTCCTTGGGCATCAAGAGTAAACACTGACTTCACCTGCTTTCAAGGCATATATTCTTTTCCCTTGCCCAATACTAAAAGGTAACTTAGGGGTTTCTGGGGACTTGTGGTCTGCCATAGAGCTTGGATCCCTAATTTCTCCTTGATGACACAACCTTGATATACTCTGCCTGAGGCTTCTTCTCAGAAGTTTTTTGTACCTTCCAAAAAACTTTTCTCCAGACTCTCAAGGTCTCAAAAGATGTCCACAGATGGCAAAAAAAAAAAAGAAAAAATGGGCAAAACAGGGTTATACCTACAAATCATAATCTCAGTTATGGAAGAGGCTTAACATTCATCCTGTCCTTCCAGAAAATTTACAAAGGGCCACTCATACCTTTAAACATAACCTCACCCATTGGAGCCTTTACAAAATAATCCAGTGGGGAAAACAGTACAATTGGGGTCTTCTCCCAGTGGTTGCTTCTCAAATCTATAAATGTTGCAAAATCTGTTCTTTGTATAATGCTGGGAAGCTCCCAAAGGCTGCCCCCAAAGAATTCCCCTTGCCAAATGGCCCTTTTGCAAGCTGGCAACTTGATTTTATCCAAGTACCCCTCCTCACTTGGGTGCAAGTATGTACTTGAGATGATAGGTATGTATTCCCATTGGGTAGAGGCCTTTGCTTACAAACAAATCATAGCCGTATTAGCCAAAATTCTTTTTGAAAGAATTATCCCCACTTGGGAAGTTCCTACTGAACTCCACAGTGATTGAGGAACATAGTTTACTAGCCAAGCATTAGAATGAGTTTGTGATGTCTGGCCTATTCTGTAACACTTCCATCCACCTACCGCCCACAGTCTTCTGGGCTTGTAGAATGAATCAATGGAATAATAAAGAGCCCATTGCCTGAGATTACAAACACTCTTAATCTGTCGTGGCCTAGGGCTTTCCGTCTAGCTCTACTGATCCTGCTGTCTACCCCCTCTGGAAAACACCACCTCTCCCATTTTGAGATTGTCGCAGGCCATCCCATGCATTTAACTGAGGGAATGTTTGACCCTACTCAGTTACAAGGAGACCTCCTGACCTACTGCCAAGGACTCATTCAGGCTCTAACAACTCGCCATAAACTGGTTGTGGAATCCTTCTATGGTCGTCCATCAAAAGATGAACTCTGATATCATGAACTCTAGCTAGGAGACTTCATTTACTAGAATAGACGCCAGCTAAAAAACTTCCTCAAGCCCCGCAGCAAAGGTCCATTCCTGGTACTCCTGACTCAACTATGTGTTGCTAAGTTACAGGTCATTGACTGCTGGATCCACATATCCCACCTACAAAAGGCACATGCAGACGTCTGGAATTCAGCCCCAATACCTGATACCAAATGCAAGATGCCTGGAGCCCCAACACCAGGATGAGAAGAAGCCCACGGCTACAGGAAACTGCTTCCCCTGAGACTCCAGACCAGGCCTATATCCAGATGAAAGCTTACACTCCCCACATAGTGCTCATTACACTCATTGCTTTAGAAGTTTTCAGAGTTGTTATTAGCTTATGAAAGCAGGACACATACCTTTGCTTTGCTTATTTAAATCTAATATACCCAGTCCTTTTGCATACCTCACAATTCTGTTAAAGATAGAAGTGTAGAATCTTATGTATAGCAGACATTTTATGTCACACGAAAGGAATTCCATGTATTCCTATATTTAGATATCTGTAGACCTTCCTCGCCCAACCCTATTCAGGGTCCCTAAAACTCTTTCCTCTAGAATACATGATCCCCACTCCAGAAGACATTGCCACTCGGCCTTTTGTCAGCCGGACATTTTACTACCCTTTTAGAAGGGCAATAATCCTATTGAATTAAGGCTCCACCCTTACAACCTCATTTAACCTTAATTACCTTCTTCCGGGCTCTACCTCCAAGTCACATTGGGGGTTAGGGCTTCAACATATAAATGCTGGGGATACACAATTCAGTCCATAGCGAACAGCGATGAAACACCATTTGTGTTCCCCTCACACATGCAGCTATTCACTACTTCTCACTACAGCATATTTGAGTGCCTACTTTAAACACAGAGTGAATTACCTGCCTCAGCCTGACTTATGTTTCCTGCTGGCCATAGCACTGGCACCAGTTGTACCACTGGCAATGGCCCTGAGCCCTGCACACTCCATGGCATTAGTACCCCTATTCCCTGAAATCCTGGCTTGGACTTTGTCCTGATTTTCTCTCAGGACCTCTTTGCACACTGAACTGTAGGACCAGAAGTCAACGTGAATAATTTTGTCCACAAACCCCAAAATGTACACGGTTTTGGGTTCAGTGTGGTCATGAGGGCCCCACAGGAATTTGTAGCATATAGGATCCCTGTTGGGCATCTGCCTCAAATTCAGATATTGTTGCTGCAAAACATCTTCAACGAAAAGCTTTCTGGGACTTTCAGAAATGATGTGCTTCCCCTCAGCATCTTCAACTCTCTCAGCATATTCCAGATGTCCTCTTCAGGAGCAAAGTTGCCCTCCATGAAAACTAGGTCTAGAATAACAGTTTGGAGCAAGCCCCAGTCTTTACTCACTCAGTCCCTCAGCAGAGGAAAGTTCTACTTTGTTGATGAGGATGTCACATTGCTTCCTGGCATCTGTGTTCGCCTCATTCAACTCAAGGCCAAAGAGTACTCTAGGCTCTCAGAGGCTTTGCTGAGGACCTCAGGGAAGTGATCCATTTGCTGTTGGATGATGTGCTTCAGCATTTCTGCCTTTTGTGTGGGTTCCTTCTTCTGGTTCTCGAGCAGCAGGAACACCTCCAACTCAGCCACATTACTGCTCAAGAGGTCCCTGGGCCTGAACTCAGAAAGGGGTGGGGCCCTTGCTTTTCCTCGTGGCTGCTTGCTCCCTCACCTGAGCTGTTCCCTGAGGGAAGTAAGGTGGCAGTGGAGGTGAAACGGGGATTCCAAGGACATGGAGGAGCATTGAGTGTCCCACCAGCAAGTTTCCCCTTAGCAGCCTGTGATCTGATAACAGGAGAGTGGGGAGAAGGCCTCCTCCTCAGCCTCAAGAGCCTGGTTCTCACCTCAGGCCTGGCAGTGTTTCTTGTGGGCTCTGCTTCAACTCTTCTGAGCCCCAAGCTCGACTCTGCTCAGGGGCCTTGATAAGAATGTGGGCAGGAGGGCAGGACATGGGGCCCCAGAGGAGGAGCAGGGAGGAAGGAGGAGGATGGAGTGAGGGACACGTGAGGGGCCTCAGCAAGCAATCTCTCCCATGGATTGAAGGAAGGCTGTCTCTGCCATTTGTGCTTTAGAATACTGACCCATGCTTTGGTCCTTCTGTTCACTCTGTTCCCTGAGACCCTAGAGGATAGAGTGAACTAGCTCCTCAGTAGCAAGCAGTCATTCTCTGGGCTTCCCAGCCTTGAGAGAGGAGCATCAGATGGTGGCACATTCAGCCTGTATTCAGGGATCATCGCCTTGGCAGTTGGAAGGGCCTGTCTTGCTCAATCTGAGGCTGTCCCCGTCAAACCCCCACACTCTCCACCCTCAACAGAGAAAGCTCAAGTTTATCCTCCAACCACAAACTCCCAAATACCAGCAGTAGAATTAGGAGAGAATTTAAAACCATCTCTCCCTACTTCCTGTGGAGGGGTGGGAATATCCAGGAGGACTAGGGTGAATTTATCCTTCCGGGGTGCACCTCAGTCTCATGAGTCATGGCTACCTAAATCCCTCATGCTCCTGGACACTGAGACTGTACTTGGCAGGATCCATGAAACACCTGAGCTCTATTCCTGGGCGCTGAAAGTGCTCACAGTGAGAAATGCCCTGCATACATTGTTGGCCTATACCCTGAGACCCGAGACCCCAAGAAGGAGGTGGAGGGATGCCTCAGGCTCAATGAAGCCATTCCCAGGAGCTGCTAAGGCTCAGGGATTACAGCAGGGATGGGACTCTGTGGAGTCCACCATGTGATGGGGTGAGTGGTGCCCTCCATTCTCGCTCAGGGTCTTCACTTTGACTCCAGGCAGGGCCTGTACTCCCTGCCATCTGCCAACCTAAGGACTGTCCCCTCAGACTAAGGCTCTCACTTCCTATTATCTCTGAGAAGAGAGTGAGGGTGGGGGACTCCCAGAGTGAACAGCAGGGGCCAGACTGTGCTGGTTCTCTTCGAATCTGAGGTGGTGGTCTCCTCAATTCTCAATAAGGGTTCTTACCTCAACTTAAGGGAGGGCCTTAGCTCCATCCAATCTGCTGACCTAGGATCAACCCCTTCAAGTCAAGCCCTCAACTCTATGAGAGTCTAGAAGAAGAAGCGACAGGGTTCTTAGCTAAACAGCCCTGCCAGGGTCTCTGAGACTGAGGGCAGGTCTGGAGTTGTGCAGAGATCCCTTTGGTCAGGCATGGGAGGCCCCCTTAGTTCTTCTATTGTACCTTGTGGTAAAAGATTACATTGTCCAAGGAAATGCCTAGAGAAAAATCCTTGCCCAGAGAGAGGTCTGGCCGTGGCTCCTGGGAGACAGTCTCTAAGCCCTTGGGATGTCTTGTCTGATCATCGTGTCCATGTTTATCTGGAAACCTTGGGCCGTACTGGATAGGCTATGCTGAAAATGACTTATGATGGCAGCCTTGGGTCACATGGTATTCGCTTGGCCTCCAGAGGTGCTAATGCTCGAAGTTAGTTGTGTGGGTGGTCAACCACGTCGACCTGACTCAGTCTCAATAAAAACAATGGGCACAAAGGCTCAGGTGAGCTTCTGGAGTTAGCAACACTCCATGTGTACTGTCATACCTAGAAGTTAGTGCTGTCTGGGACTCAACACAGAGAGGAACGCTGGAAGCTCTGTGCCTGGAACTCCCTGGGCTCTGCCCTGTGTGCCTCTTCTCCTGGCTGATTTTAATCTGTATCCTTTCACTGTAATAATCCATAACCATGAGTATGCCAGCTTTCTGTGAGTTCTGTGAGTCCTTCTAGCACATTATCAAACCTGAGGTGGGGCTTGGGGACACCCAAATTTGCAGTTGGTGTCAGATGTGAGGGTGGTCTTAGGGGCTGCTGAACTTTGCAGGTCTCCACCTTGACTCCTGGTAGGATCTGAGATTCCTTCCTCTGTTGACCTGATGCCTTTGCTGTCAGGCCCCACCACAGAGAAAACACCGAGGAGGAAGTGATCATGCCTGTCTTCCAGTAACCTCTACCCTGGGCCTCTGAGAGCAGATAGCACAGGTGAGGGTCTCTGCACCTTCTGGTTTGCTTGGTCTCCTCCATCCTCCCTCAGACTCCTCAGCTAGACTTCTAGGAGGACCTGGGTCTCCTCTTTCTGCTCACTTGAGGCCAACCCCTTAGATCCAGTCTGAGCCACACAGAGAGCCTCTTTAGGAGAAAGCCAGTGGAGGCCTCAGTGAGATAGCCCTACTGGGGGCCTTGCATGGCTGACCACAGAAGTCAGATTTTGTGGGACCCCCTCTGTTCTGGGGTGGGTTGTGCCTTTCATCTTCATCCAGGGTCTGTGCCTTGATACCTGGCAGGGAATGGGTGGCCTCCCTTCTGCTGAACTGAGTCCTCCACCACCACTTACCCAAGGCCTCACCATCCTGAGACACCTGCAGGGAAGCAAGGAAACATTTCATCTTGTTAGCCCTTCCCAGGCCTTCCAGAGCCGACAGCAGGGGTGGGACTCTGGCATCCTCTCTGCTCCAGAGCGACTGATCCCCTGAATACTCACTCGGGGTCCTCACCGTGATTCCTGGAATAGAATAGACTTTCTCTTTTCTACTAATCTGAGGCCTGACCCCTCAGACCATGGCTCTCACCTCCAGGAGACCTCTGATGGGGAAGTTAAGGAATCTCATCCTGCCTGGGGTCTCCAGGGGATGACAGCAGGGGCCAGCCAGACTCCAGGGCCCACTCTATCTGGCTTTAGTACAACATGGGTCCTCATGCTGTGGTCAACCCCTTGGCTGCAATCAGGGCCTGGGATCCATTGCTGATCTGAGGCTTCTGCTCCGAAAACCAACACCCTTACCTCCCAGTCTCCTGAGGAGGAGTGAGGATGCACTGCCAGAGTCAGTTGGCCTCCCCTTCCTGGGATCTTCCAGGGCTGACAGCAGGGCTGGTGGTGACGGAGCTCTATAGAGCCTCATTTGTTCTGAAGGTAAGAAAGTTTTCTGCAGGAATGAGTTCTGCTGCTTCTTCAGAATGCAGTCAGACTTGTTCTGTCTCTTTTCCTTTCCCTTCCCCTATAGCATGTGTGTGTGTGTGTGTGACATTTTCATGTATACAGAGTTTGATTTCTGGACCTGCTATCCTTTTCCATTAATCAATTTATCAGTTCCTAATCCAGAACCATACTGCTTAACTGTTGCATTAACTTTGCTATCACTTAAACCAATTCCCTGTTCATTATCTGCTTTTCTTCAATCCAATCTTGGTTTTACAGCTGTTACATTGCTGTGTATTTATCCAGTTCACCTTTAAGTTCAATTATAATCCTAAACATTTTCTCATATCTCATGCAGGTTTTATTAGAATATGACATATTCATGTGTTCAGAATTTTCATGACCTTCATTAAAGTTTTTCATTTTCTTTTGTTTAACAATGGAACCATTTTTCCTAAGTTTATTTCTAGATATATTATTATTTATAATTACTGTTTAGAATGCACTCTTACTATATTCTAATTTGTGATAGGCTGCATGTAGAAAACTGTAAACTTTTGTATATTTATTTGATGTAATTCCCACTCAATAAACTCTTCTATTTTACTTTTGATATTTTTCCATTGATTCTCCTACATTTTACTCCTCTTGGTGGATGATGAAATTTTCTGAAAATGGTGATAAAATTCTGCTCTTCTATTCATTATTCGTATCTATTCTTTTTGTTTTTGTCTTAGATAATTTGATAGAATGTGCAGTAAAGTCTTGACTGAAGTGGTGATATCAGGCATCTAGGTTGCTTGCCTGATAATTATTAATGAGAAATTTCATTAAGATTGAATGTTGAATTTTCAAAATGACCTTTTTTTCATTGATCCAAGTGGCATTCCCTTCTCCACCCAAAGGCATGGGCCTGGTGTTTCTGCACATCTTCTCAACAAATGACATTTACAGCTCTGTTTGAGGATATTTGCAAAGTTGTTCCAGGTCAGGAAGCATATTTGCTTACATTCCAGTGTAATAATGCTTGAGTTTCCTGCCCAACCCAGAGACATTGCAAGGAGATATAGCTAATGTCTCTCTCTCGGTCAGAGGGCAGATTTGTTTTCTAACTAGAATAATAATGATAATGGCTTCTTCCATGGCAACATTGGATCAGGTATGTTAGCTGTGCCCTTATAAGACTGGGAAATTCCTAAGCTCAGAATTCCTCAGCTGTGTCACAGACCACTAGGTAGGACTTGGGGAACCACAGTAACTGATGTAAACATGAAGCTCATGTGGCCTGCCATGTAATGCATAATAAAGTGTCCAAATCCATTTGGACTCAAGGCCTCCTTACTGGCCGTACCTATGGAAATGTGGTAACCCAGCCTAACAGCTTCTTGAGTACTTCACTCAAACATTTATAGATGTCAGAATTCTGGGGTGAAGAACAATTTTGTAGAGTCCGTCAGCGATAAACCACTTAAGAAAGGTGAAGAAAGAGGGCTGGGCACGGTGGCTCACGCCTGTAATCCCAGCACTGTGGGAGGCCAAGGTGGGCAGATCACGAGGTCAGGAGATCGAGACCATCCTGGCTAACACGGTGAAACCCCGTCTCTACTAAAAATACAAAAACTTAGCCAGGCATGGTGGCGGGTGCCTGTAGTCCCAGCTACTCGGGAGGCTGAGGCAGAAGAATGGCGTGAAGCCAGGAGGCGGAGGTTGCAGTGAGCCGAGATCGAGCCACTGCACTCCAGCCTGAGCGAGTCTCAAAAAAAAAAAAATAAAAGAGTGAAGAAAGAGAGTTATATGAAAATCAGAGCAAAATGAAATGAAATTTGAGGCAGGGTGAACACATTTAGCAATAAAAGCATTTTTTGTTGTTTTTCTTTCAACTTATTTTATATTTGGGGGTACTCATGGAGGTTTGTTACACAGCTATATTGTGTGCTGCTAAGGTTTTGGATATGATTGAACTTGTCACCCAGGTAGTGAGGATAGTTCCCAATGGGTAGTTTTTTCACCCTTGCCCCTCTCCCACCCTCCCCATTCTTATAGTCCCCAGTGTCTACTGTTTCCATTAATGTTCATGTACACCCAATGTTAAGCTCCCACTTGTAAGTGAAAACATGTGATAATTGGTTTCCTGTTCCTGCACTGGTTTGTTCAGGGGAATGGCCTCCAGCTGCATCCATGTTCCTGCAAAGGACACGATCTCATTCTTTTTTATGGCTGTGTCTTATTCCATGGTGTATATGTAGCATATTTTCTTAATCCAGTCCACAATTGGTGGGCATTTAGGTTGATTTCATGTCTTTGCTGTTGTGAATAGCACTGCAATGAACATACGGGTGCATGTGTGCTTTTTTGTTTTTTTTGTTTTTTGGTAGAATGATTCATTTTCCTTTGGGTATATCCTCAGTAATGGAACTGTTGGGTCAAAAGATAGTTGTATTTGTATTTCTTTGAAAATGAAAGCAATTTTAGAAACTGCTGCAGGCAACTGGAAGGAATAAAACCAGTTCAACAGCCACTCGATATGCTGTGCAAAAGTAATGGTCATGTTGGGGATGTGGGGCAAAGAATGGAGGACTGCCTTCAGTGCAAGGAGCAATTCAGGTTATGGTATGACTCCTGGTTTGCATGTTTTCCATGTTTCAGGGCAAGGGACTTCCAGTGTATATATCCACCTCTGATGCCACACTCTAAGCCCTGTTCATAGCCTGGGAGACATAGCAGAATGTCTTCTCCACAAAAAGTACAAAAATTAGCCAGGTGTGGTGCTGCACGCCTGTAGTCCCAGGTACTTGGGAGGCTGAGAGGTGGGAGGATTGCTTGAGCCTGGGAGGTTGAGGCTGCAGTGAGTCATGATCATGCCACTGCATTCCAGGCGGGGGGACAGAGAGAGACCCTGTCTCAAAAAAAAATTAAAATAAAAATAAAAAATAAAAGCCCTGTTCATTTCCCAGGTAAAGGAAGATTTCCAGATACTGGAGGATAACAACCTTTCAGGGGACAGTTGTTCTCACTCTCTCCTCCCTGGAATTTGTTCCTATTCACACCCTTCATCCATTTTCAGAGAACAGCTGACATCAGCAAGGAAAGTTTGTTTCTGCCTTCTCTCAGTTCATAGTCCTCATAGAGTGGGTCTTGACCCATGCCACACATTGCCCACTCCCAAAAGCAGGATTTGCAAAACAACTTGGGCAGTGGGATATGGGCAGAAGGGTGAAGAAGGGATGAGCAGGAGGGATAAAGTCAGCAAGTGCCTTGAGGACTGCATTCCTGTCATGTTGGTATTACCTGGCACTTTTACAAGCTTAGGATCAGCTAGTCTCCTGAACCCACTCAGGGATGCTGAGGTAGCTCTCCTACCACTCCCTCAGAAGGACAGAGCTTCCTCACTTCCACAGGTGGCCCAAGACATCACAAGACAGTGAATAGCATTAAGCAGTGTGTGTGTTGTGAGGGATTAATGTCTTAGAGGTCAGCTGTAAGCCTGACCTAGTGGGAGGAACAGAGAACACAGGAGTGCCCCAGGCAGCCCAAGGTTAACCTCAAGGCAATCTCAGACTACCAGAATCCTTACAGCAAGTCATTCTGAACACTCAGGGCCCAACCTGCTTGTGCCATTCGCTCATGTGAAGGACAACAGGACAGATGGAAGTTCCTGTGTGGATGAAGAACAGGTGAGGTTGTAAGAGCAGTTCTCTAGGCAGGCTGGTGGGAGAGGAAGATGTGTTCAGAAAGAGGAATGTCTAATTAGAGACTTCTAGCCCACATCTTGTCTAGTGAACGAACTTGAAACATCTGTGGAAGATGGAAGAGGCACAAGGGGATTACCTGAACCCTGTGAGGGGAGCTCTGAAGGTCAGGTGCTTTGACATAAGACAATCGGATTGACTGAACAGTGTGGCTTGGAAAAGATCAAATGTTCAAACGGCCTTGTCTGGAGCCACAGACACTTCGTTTCAGTAGAAATGATTAATATGGGGTTTATATGGCTTTTTTCCTTTAGTTTTTCTTTCAGCATTGTTTTAAAGCAATACAAATTTAATCATGGAAAGTTGACAAAACATAGAAAAGTCTTAGGCAATTTGTTTGACAAGGAGAGCAGCACATGTTGTTCAGTGTCATTGTTCAGTGTCACTGTGAGGTGGTTTATTTACCCACTCCACTGTTGTTGGACAATTGGGTTATTGCCAGTTTATGACCATTATGAATAATGCTGCTATGAATACCCCTTTACATGTCCTTTCCTGAACATACACCCTCATTGCTGTTGGGTATATAACTAGGAGTTGAACTACTGAGTCATAGGATATGCACTTGCTCAGTTTTTAATAGCTACAGGGGAAAGGTTTTCTCACGTGGTTGTACCAACTTCTACTTTGACTAGCTTTGTGAGAAAGTCCTGGCTGCTCTACATTTTCTATAATGCAAGGTGTTTCTCTTTGATGTCATTTTAGCCATTCTGGTGTTTGTGTAATGGTTTCACATTGTAGTTTTATTTCACAGTTCCATAATGATTAATGAATCAATGATTAGTATCTTTTCTTATGATGAATTGATGATAATGTCTTTCCATATCACTAATGATTAATGATTAGTGTGTTTATATGTTTACTGTCTATTTCATGATGTCAGAATTTAATGTTAAATTCAGAATGCCACTGGATTCTCCATCTTCAATATGAACCCTGGAATTGACACAAGACCATCATAGCCCCAGTAACTTGGCCACCCTGATATGCTCAGAGACAACTTATTGTCTAATGCTCTAGCCACATTAGTATTCAAGTTGCTACAGTTAAGGTAGTAAGATTGCCCAAATACCAAATCAGAAAGCTAATTAGAGAGTCATACTTCTACTCTTTTAATATTCACCCTTCTATAGCTGTGGGCCACCCAGTGTCCCCGTGCTGCCCCCTATCTGTACCCAAACAGCACTTGTTATCCCCTGTTTTCCCTCAACCTTATCCCCACCATACACACTGAAGTTTCATGTCCTACATATCCTATTATGTCTGCTCTATCATTGGTTGTCTGAAGACAAGTCCCCCTTCCTGGACCCCCACCTGGCCCCTTTTGCCCAAGGCCGAAAGTACCCACTTCCATTCCCTAAACTACTCCACTGCTTTCTGCCATCACTCTTTAAGTACCTTAAATGCTCTCACGCCATCTGCACGAGACAGCCCATGGGTGAACTTGGTCCATGGTCCTTTGAGTCCAGTACTCTTACATAAAACTAGTAAGCTGTTGTTTCCAGATATTTTATTGGCATAATTCTTTTATCCACCTGAATAATTTCTTTAAGAAAGGGTAGCAATCATTTTGGTCTGCATAATCCCCAGTCCATGAAGACTAGGATGGCAGAGGAGCTGTAATTGAGCAGGGGGCTGTGAGCCTAGGCTCTGGCCCACTCAGCACCTCTTCTTCCTTCTCAGCATAGTGAGCTTGGACACTCACCCCCACAATCCTAGGGCTTCCTTATAAACTCCTTGCAATGTCCTCTGTCAGCAGAGCCTTCCTCAGATGCAGGCCTCCCCATCGTGTTTCTACACAGGCATCTGTCTGCACAGACTGCAATTTTGTGCTTGGCTTTCAAGCACTGTCAACAACTTGTACCTTTCCCCCAAAACCCAATTATATCTCACAATCATTTTTCTTGTTTTGCAACTTATCTATCCTTAACCATTGCTTCCTATGTACACACAGGTACACACTCTGCACTAGTTCACTCATCTCTCCTGCTCTCAACAGGCAGGTTGCGGACCCCCTGGCATTCCCTGCATTTCCCCATTCTGCTCGGGACTGTTCACAGGCCCTGGCTTTCCACTCTTCCCAAAGCCATGTCTCCACCCTCCTTCCTGGCCCAGCTCCAGACTGTCCTCTAGGAAAGGGATCCTTGTTACTGCCCTTACCTGGAAGCTTCTCAGCATCTTACAACACAAGGGGTTCTTTGTCTCAATACATATGCTTTCCTAGCTTCGAAACCATTCTCAGGTTAGGATCTTCCTGGTAGGTGGATTTTATTCCTTTATGAGTCAGGCTATCCACATGAGTAGGGGGCTTGGTGCCTCTTACTTTCATGTTTTTGCCTCCCTGATATCATGTACAATCTCAAGTTGTTTTTAATATTGTGTACTTTGGATTGAACCCAGAGGGAGAAAGGGCAGAGGGACCTTAGCAGTTTTTTCACAAATCAGCATGAAGCCTGGTGATAGGACCCTCTAAATTTAAAGAGCTCAGTTATCATTCAGCATGCAAGCTGAAGTGGAAGGAATTAGTGTTCCTGCTTAAATGGCCAGAGAATAACGATGCATAACTGCTGTTCACAGCACTCTCTCTATTCCCACTATGATGACCCTGTAAATGATGGGTGCATGCTGCATCCTCCAGTTACTCCCCAATCACTTATGCTGTGCACCAGGCACTGTGCAAGGACCTCAGGTACAAAGACGACTCAGGCCCCTTCCTAAGCAGCTGAAACACATGCACAACAGTTCTTTCCGTCTAGGCTGGATAAGGGCCAGTGGAGAGTAACAGGTGAAGTAGTTCACAAGGTGGCAGCAACGAGAAAGAAACCTGTGCATGAGACAGGACTAGACAGGCCATCTGTTTTCTGCAGTTCTCATAAATGAGGATATACAAGCTGTGATGTCATGCAAAGGACAGGCTTGGTGCTCAGGAGCATCCACAAGCCCCCTGCACTCTAAATCACCTCATCTGGAATCTCTGGAGTCTATGATGAGAACTAAGGCAGTGATTTCCACGTCTCCAGGATGCTGAGGTTGGAGTGGTATTTCATGGAGAAGATTTTGTGTGATATCTTCCACTTGACTCTGAGTCGGCACTCAGAGGAGAGAGAGCACGTGTTTCTGGGCAGCGAGGGCTGGGACACATGAGCGGCTGAGGTGAGGACTTTGTTCTAGGAGGGGCTTTCCAATGCTGTGAAGGACTGAAGGGTGGTCTCTGTTGGGCCAAGTGGCTGCTTTTTAGGTGATCCAGGAAAGAGGATAACGGCAGTTTTTATGTACAACCCCATGAGGCCCTTTCTCTTAGCAAGGGTTTTTCCCTTCTTGAGCTGGTTGTCAGACTACAGCCTTTCATAGCAGTTTCTCCCTGTGACATTGTGTACTGATTCTTCCAAAAACCCGGGTGGCAAGGATGTGTTTTAAGTGTTTGAGGGTAATCCTCTCTCACTGGGACAATTTGAAATCCCCATCTTCTACTGTGCAATTTGTTATTCTGGGCTGGAATCAGACAGACTCTTCTCCACTACCCCATCTCCTCCTTCTAGATTGGAAAAGCTCAGTCACAGTTCACATATATACTCAGTTTTAGTAGATCCTGCACAACAGTTTTCATAAGTGCTTTTACAAACTTTCCCTCCCACCAGCAATGTATGATTCTTCAGGTTGCTTCTCATTCTCCCCAACACATGTTATGTGCCAGCATTCTGGTGGTGTCAGGGGCTACTTCAACTTCTATTGCCCTGGGGATTAATGAGGTTGTGTGCCTCTTTATACCAATACCATGCACTCTCAATCATGATATCCCTGGAAAGTTTATGACATCTGGTAGTGTGTGTTCTCTAGCTTTGTTCATCTTCTTAAATATTGCTTTGCCTACACTTTATGCTTTGAATTTCTTTATCACTTTTAGAAGCTGTTGTCAAATTCCACAAAAATGTGTCAGTTTTGGATGAGATTATGTTACAATTGTAGACTAATATCAGGATAATTTGTATTTTAGCAATAATGACACTTGCAATCCATGAGTATACTATATGCTCCATTTGTTCAGAGTATTTGGTAGCCCCTTATGATTACGCTTACCTTAATTGATACAGAATATTCCTGCAATGCACAAGCTACAGCAATATCACTAACATGTAGGTAAATCAGAGTCTTTATTATATGTATTTTTCATTGTCTTGGGATTTGGTGTCTATTCCTGAAAGTGCTGGTTTTCACACTTGAACGTTCATCAGAACGCCAGTGCTACTGGCCAGGGGACCATGCTTGAGGAACCCTTGCCTTAAAGACAGGCAGAGGAAATAGGTACATTAGTCCAGAACCTGTCCTAGGTGCTGAGGATGCAAGAGGGTGAAATCTTGGTCTCTTTACTCCAGAGCATCTCTGGCTGATGTGGGAAGCAGGACCACAGCAGATGACTATAATGTATCATAGAATGTGCCTTGTGGTTTTTACCTGTTAACCAGAAAGCTCAGCAAAGGTTGGCTTTTTCTTAGGCAAAGAAAAACAAAAACAAAAATATTGTGTTGACTGGATGGGTGAGCCCCTGTTGAGTAAATTACAAGAGATTTTAAATGTGTAGCTGTGTCCATACTGGGGAGAGATGAATATTTAAGTGTGAATATATAGTGATAAATTGCTGTGAAATACGGCTTCGTCATCCATTTCTTTGACTGCTCCTTCATGGGACTTTAAATAATTCAAAACCACAGAAGTACGTCCATGGTTTTTCATGATTGTCGTATGTCTGTTGGCATGATAAAGAAACATCACGACTGTTTTAATACAAAATGCTCTTAGAAACTGGGTCTTCATTAAGATAGAGGTAAGTGGCTAAATATTGGACATATTATTTTAAGTGTGTGTTTCTGAGTGTGTATTTTGCAGAAATGACAACTTTCAGTTTGCGAGATAATTGGCATATGATGGAACTTGACATACTGTTTTAGGTTCCATGCTTTATTAAGTAATCCTTTCTATTATTACCCACAAAGAGCAAAAGTTCTCCTGACCCCTGTAACATTTCAGGATGAGAGTTGGAATGATTCGTCACTCACCACTAATTGTGCCATCTTAGGTGAAAGAGTGGGAGGGTGGAAGATGGAACAGTGCTGGATTCAGGATGGCTGCAGACCAGCAGAGGTACCTTATCTCCTGGTATTTACAAACACCTGGGATCTCATTTCTCCTGGGAATTTCTCAGTTTCCAAGAAAGGATCCTCCAGGAGAGAGAAAAACTAAGCACCTGGGCAGAGCTACCAAAATGCCACAGTAAGGAAGCTGCTCAATTTAAGTGAGAATGAAACTGCAATTAGGTGTGACTTTTCACAGAACAACTGAGTGTTTGTATTTTGGGGTTAACATGTTTAAAACCAATGGAAAGTTTAAATAAGAAAAAATGGTGAAAATATAGTATTATATGGAAATAATTCTAACAAGATTTATTCCCTTGTAAGAGATTTACTTACTTGCTCTTGTTAATGTGTTATTTTTGTTGTTTGATATTATTATCATAGTAAAATTTCATGCACTTTGTGGGTATGGGCATCACAGAATGTAAAATTGGGCAGTTGGGCAAATGATGTTTTCTCCATTTGGTTGTGTGCATATAAGTTACAACAGTACTTTTTGAGGAATATTAACAGAATGGCTCTGGGTAATTTCTGGTGTTTCCTGTTTTTGCTTAAATTGGAAAAGAGGCTGACATACAGAAGATTTGATTGAGTATTCATTGGAATAGACTCAGAGCAAGGTGACACTGGACCACTGGGAGTTTTGCAACTATCTTTTTTTTTTTTTGATTAATATTTTTATTTAGAAAGAATGACATTTTTTACCCCATCCTCAGATTCAGGACTCAATCACGCAACATATATTTATTTAAGAATCAATTTTTTCAATGTTCTTTTCCAAGCTCTGTGGATGATACAAAGATGAAACAAGCAACTATCTTGTTGGTCATTTTTCTGTGGAGGGAATGGAATTTTTAGTTTGGATGTTACATCACTGTTGGTGATAATTTTTATTGTGTTGTTAATAATAATTACTGTTTTCTTTAGGCAACTATAGCACAGAATGGAAGAAAGCCCAGAGCGAATCACATGAGCGTAAGAACCAGGATTAGAAGTCTAGAAAACTACAGAGACTTTTAGTCAAGAATGCAGGAAAATATATTTTAGGAAGAGAAAGCTTGAAGACACAGAAGTAAACAAGTAGACAGGATCTCTACCCTCATGGAGCTTTCAGTTTAGCTGGCAAAGCAGGCATTAAGTTAGTCTCAGTAAGTAAAATTGGGATTCACATACACAATGAAAATACAGAAAGCTATGGGAGAATATCACAAGGTCTTGACCTACTGTAGGGGAGATCAGATCGGGGGTTGCGGTGGGGGGAGCTTGTTCGAGTCAGTGGTGATTAAGTTGAAATTGGAAGGGTGAACATGAATTAGCCAGGCAAGGAACAGTGGGAGAAGTTGGGAGGTGTCCCTCAGACTGAGAGAATAACTCTTTGGAAGGCTTTGAGTGAGGAAGGAGCTGGGACTATTGGAGTCAAAACAAATAGCAATGCTTCTAAGTGTGATTACAGCATAGTAAGCAGGAGGGAGACCAGTGCAAGATGACTCATAGGAGCATTGAAAATGTAATAGCCCATGCTAAGTGAGATTGAAATGCAAGAATTGTTGTGGTATATTGTGCTGGAAGGGATTAAATGAGTCAGGGATATGTACATGCTGCAGTTGATAAACTATGTGTGAACAGAAGCCCCTCCAGACGAGTACATTCATTCCATGCAAAAGACCAGAGGACACACCATTTACTGAAGCCATAAAGAATGCACTGCTAAAGGAGATACTAGAATCTCTAAGAAGTTCAACAGTGACTCTCCTCTTTTGTACTATATGTAGAAACTGAGTATAGGAGATGCTGCTGAAGATCTTGGCTTGTTGCAGGATTTGGGAATATAAGACTCTGAAACAATAGTGATGTGGCAGCTCTTAACCACCAGAAGCCAAGGGTTCACGTTGTCATAATGATACGCAAGTTAACAAAGACAGCCAAGGAGGTTGGAGGTGTTGAGAGTCATGGAGATGATTAATAGAACATGGTGCTCCTATGCAAAAGTAGAGAGACAGATGATAAGGATACTACTTTGCTTGTACCAGCTAAAAAAAAAAAAATTAAGTATAAATGACCAAGGGGTCTGAGGGAAGTTGCTCAAATAAAAAAAGCACAAATTCTTGTACAATTTCTAGACCTAAGGCAGTTTTTACACTCTTTAACCCTCTCCAACAGTGCAGCTGCCATGACACTGCAGATCTCTAGGTGTCGACATCAACTGAGACCCTATACCCAATAGGAGGTGAGAAAATACAAATAGCAGACATAACATCCTTACTAGTTGTGCAGCAAGTATTGACACATTGAACCTTTATAACTGGTAAAAACTAAAATAGGAGTGCTCTTAACTATATAAATACTATATGTATGAAAAAGCTATAGGAATCACTATACTTAAATTTTGAAACCATTATAACTACAGTTGCCACTAACATTCACTAGTACAACAAAGATCTTGTCAGTTAATGAGACTAGAAATAAAAGTTTGGATTTTTTTTTCCTATTTAAGTAATCTGAAAGAATCAACGATTAAAATTTCAGAACTAATAAGTTATGTTTAACTAATTGAACAATTCTGTGGAATGATACAGAAAAGTCTGTATCATTCCACAAATATCAAATGTTGTCCCATACACTGCCAATAGTCCCAAATCCATAAATTATCTTCATATGGGCATATACATGCAAGAACTACAGGAAAAACCATAAAACATCACTGAAGGCTATAAAGAAAAGGTACGGGCTGGGCGTGGTGGTTCACATCTGTAATCCCAGCACTTTGGGAGGCTGAGGCGAGTGGATCTCTTGAGGCCAGGAGTTCAAGACCAGCCTGGCCAACATGGCAAAACCCTGTCTCTACTAAAAATACAAAAATTAGATGGTTGTGGTGGTGCACGCCTATAATCCCAACTACTACTCAGGAGGCTGATGCAGGAGAATCGCTTGGACCTGGGAGGCAGAGGTTGCAGTGAGCCGAGATCATGTCACTGCACTCCAGCCTGAGCGACAGACCAAGACTCTGTATCAAAAAAAAAAAAAAAAAGGTACATTAAGTGAGAGATACACCATGTTCCTTGATGTGATAGATGGGTATTGCAAATGAATCCGTAAATTCAAGGCCATCCCAAATAATATCCCAACAGTTTAAGAAAATAGATTTAAAAAAGAAGCCTAACAAGATGATTTAAAAATTTATCTGTCATAAAATATAGACAAGACGACATGGTAATTTGAAGAAATGTTAAACAATGTGGGTAGTTTGACAATAAGGTATCTAGTGAATTTTTTAAAGGAATGATAATGGTATACTAATTCATGACTGGATGAATGGAAATGAAGAGAGACTCTGGAAGCAGACACATCAAATATGGGAATTTGTATTCAAGAAACAAGCCATTGTAAGCCAGTGGGGAAAAGGTGGAATATTTTTTTTTAAATGGTGTTGGGAAAATAGGTTATCTACTTGGGGAAAGAGTTATGGAGGAGGCTATAACTATTATTTCTGAGAGCATTCACTTACAAAAAAAAAGATAGATAAATACCTAAATGAGAAATCAAAGCTATAAACATTTTAGAAAATAAATACAACACTAATTTTATTACCTAAAGGTAGAGAAGGATTTCTTGAAGATAAAAGTAATTATAAAAAAGATTGATAAATTTGACAGCATAAGATTTTAAATGTCTTACAAGTAAAGATAATGAGAAAAATTGGAAGAAAATATTTGAAATGTAGAAAAGAGGCAAAGATAAACATATGGAATATGTAAGGATTTTATGCAAACTCGTGAAGTCAATGAAAGCAATAGTAAAATGTCTAGAGATACGCACAGAGTATGTGCAAAAACATTAATTGTAATTATAAGTAAATGTGCAAGACTAACACCAGTAATATCTTAAAACTCAAAATCAAGGTCGTGATGACTCCTGGGCCCAAGAGAAGTGAAAAATCATGAGCAGAAGGTTAAAAAAAAATGGAGCTCTCTAACTGCAATAGTCCTCCCCGAAGCACTGTGCAAAAAAATCTCTAGAACTCATGGTTTCTACACTGGAAAAGTGACATTGAGGTGGATATTCAGCTTGCCCACAAACTTGGGTTCCTTCACAAGAAAACCATTCCTGCCTCACCCCATGAGAAGAATCACAAGTGCCTGTAGGGTGAAAACTCCTGAGGATAGCTAGAGAAAGGATGAAGATGTGGCTAGCACCACCCTGCACATGAAACTTAGTGCCTCTTCTTTATCGCAGCCAAAAGAGACATCAAATCAGAGAGGCTGTTTAGCAGCACCACACAGTAGGTGGCACTCTACAGAGATCCTTTGGGCCACAGACTTGTAGCCAGCCTTCTCACAAAGCCAGGGTATGTTCTTCGTGAAGTCCCATCCAGGACAGGCAGTGCTCCAAATTTTCCAACAGCCTTAGCAACCCCAGGCTTAGGGAGACATCTAGTGCCAAAAAGGAGGCAGCAATCTCAAGCTAAGGAAACTCAATAGTCAATTGACACAAAACCTCTAGACAGACATACCCTAGCAAAAGCAAACCAAGCCAGACAGTGAAGACAGGAATAAACAACTATTCCTTCAATGCAAAGACATAGGCATATGTCCATCAGAAACATGAGCAAACAGGGAACCATGACCTCCTCAAATGGTCAAGACAAGGAGCCAGCTAATGACCCTAATGAGATAATGCTGTGTGAGCTCTCGGCTCATGAATTCAATGTAGCAGTTTTGGGGAAACTCAGTAAACTCAAAGCACAGAAAAGCAATAAATGAATCTATCAGAGAATTTTAACAAAGATATTTAAATAATTAAAAGACCCAAATTCTGGAACAGAAATACAATAGCCAAAATGAAAAACACATGGAGGGTCTCAACAGCAGAAGTGATCAAGCTGAAGAGCAAATTAGTGAGCATGAAAACAGGATATGTGGAAAATACACATTTATAGGAAAGAAAAAAATGTCAAAAGTGAAGAATGCATATGAGTTCAGAATAGCCTCAAAAAAGAAAATCTGAGAGTCATAGGCCTTTAAGGGGGAGTTGAGAAAGAGCAAGGGGTAGAAAGTTTATTCAAAGAGACAATAATAGAAAACTTTTCAAACATAGAGAAACATATAGATATCCAGGTACAGGAAGGTCAAGTATCACCAAACAGGTTCAACCAAAGGAAGCCTATACCAAGGCATATGATAAGAAAAATCTCAAAGGTCAAGGACAAAGAGAGGATCCTAAAAGCAGCAAAAGAAGCAAATAACATATGAAGGAGCTCTGATTTCTCTGACAATGGACTTCTCATCAGAAACCCTTTAGGCCAAGAGGGAGAGGGATGACATATTCCACGTACCAAAGGGAAAAAAAAATATTGTGCCCAGAAAAGCTATCCTTCGAACATGAAGGAAAGATAAAGACTGTTCAGGAAAAACAAGAATTGAGGGAATTCATCACCACCAGACCTGTGTTACAAGAAATACTAAAGGGAGTTTTCAATTAGCCAGAAAAAGATGCTAATGTGCAAGAAAAAATCATCTGAGGCTATAAAACTCAATGATAAAAGTAAGTACACAGGCAAATTCAGAATACTCTAATGCTGTAATTGTGGCATGTAAATGGATCTTACTTTTAGTGTAAAGACTAAAAACTCAAATTTATCAAAACTGATGTTGACTACTATACTTTATTAAGAAGTATATGATATAAAAAGATGATAATTGAGGCAACAGCGTAATTGTGGGTGGATGGAGTTAAAGTGTAAAATTGTTTAGTTGTTGCTTTGTTTGTTTGCTTCTTTTCCTTATGATAAAAGTTATCATCAGTTCAAAATAGCTTGCTATAGAGTTTTTTTTGTAAGCCTCATGGTAACCACAAGCAGAAATTCTATAATAGATACACTTAAAATGAAAAGAAAGGAATTAAAACATGCCACCAGTGAAAAACACCTAACCATAAAGGAAGACATTAAAAAAGAAGAAAGGATGAGAGGAGTTAAAAAAAAAAAACCAGAAAACAAGTAATAAAATGGCAGTAGGAGGTCCTTACTTATCAATAATTACATTGAATGTAAATGGACTGAATTCTCCAATTAAAAGACATAGAGTGACTGAATAGATAAAAACCAGCACCTAATTATATGCTTAATGTTACTTCACCTATAAAGACATACATAGACTGGAAGTGTAGAGACAGAAAAAAGATATTACATTAAAATAGAAACCCAAAAAGAGCAGTAGTAACTATGCTGCTCTCAGATAAAATACACATCAAGTAAAAAACAGTAAAAAGTGACAAAGAAGTTTGTTATATAAGGATGAAGTGGTCAGTTCAGCAAGAAGATGTAACAATTATAAATATATATGCATTCAATGCCAGAGCACTCAAATATATAAAGTAAGTATTAATAGATATAAAGGAAGAGAGAGATTGAAATCCAATAGTAGTTGGGGACTTCAACACCCGACTTTCAGTGTTGGACAGATCATCCAGACAGAAAATTGACAAGGAAACATCAGAGTTAAACTGCACTCTAGACCAAATGTATCTAACTGTCTTTTACAGAACATTTCATCCAACTGTTACAGAATTCACATTCTTCTCATCAGCGCATGAAACATTCTCAAAGAAAGACTGTATTATAGTCCAAAAAACAAGTTTCAGTAAGTGCAATAACATTAAAATCCTATCAAGCACCTTTTCTGACCAAAACACTATGAAAATGGAAATCAAAAACAGGAGGAATTTGAAAAATGTACAAATACATGGAAATTAAATTACATGCTCTGGAACAAACAAAAGGTCAATGAAGAAATTAAAAGAAAATTTAAAAAATTTCTTGAAACAAATAAAATTGGAAACATAATATATCAAAAGCTATGATAAGCATCAGAAGCAACACTAATAGGAAAGTTTATAGCAATAAATGCTTACATCAAAAAAGTAGAAAGACTTCAAATTAACAAATGAATGATGGACTTCAAAGAACTAGGAAAGCAAGAACCAACCAAACTCCAAATTACTAGAAGGAAAAGAATAATAAAGATCAGAGCAAAACATAAATAAAATTTAGACTAAAAAAACCCCCAGAAGATCAATAAAACAAAAAGCTAGTCTTTTGAAAAGATAAACAAAATTGACAAACCTCTAGCTAGACTAAGAAAGAGAGGACAAGAATAAGATGGCCAAACAGAACCCTATAGTGATTGTCCCCTGCCACAGGAACACCAATTACATGACTGTTCATGCAAGACAACACCATCATAAGAACCAAAAAAAATCAGGTTAGTGATTACAGCACCTGGTTTAACATAATATTGGTTGGTGCAAAAATTATCACGGTTTTCGCCATTGCTTTTAATGGTAAAAACCGCAATTACTTTTGCACCAATCTAATATCAAGGAATGTGGTTTTAAGAAGGTAAGAAACATAGTTTTCCATTGGATACACCACCCATCCTCCAAGCCCCTGCAGTATCGTGCAGAGAGATAATCTATACTTGGAAGAAAAAGAGTGAAGTGATTGTGGAACTTTGCTTTGGAATTCAGTTCTGCTCTGTCACAGTGGAACACAAAACGGCAGAGTTCTGCTGGTGCCCACAGAAAAAGCAATTAGACCAGCCACAGCCAGAGGCTAATTCTTAGCCCCAGTGGAAGGAACTCACATTCTGGCTGGCTCCCCGACTCGCTGACTAAAGCGGCCTGGGTCTCAGAATAAATTGGAGAGGCAGTCAGGCCACAAGGATGCAGTCCTTGGGCAAGCCCTGTTGCTGCACTAGGCTCAGAGGCAGTGGACTTGGGTTGCGCATCACCCAGTGAGACACCAGTTGTGGTGGCCATGGGAGTACCTGTCTGCCCTCCCCAAACTCCAGGCAGTGCAGCTTGAGAAGAGTTTCCTTCTGCTTTGGGAAAGCAGAGGGAAGAGTCCCGAGGACGTTGTCTTGCAGGTCCAGTGCCAGTTCAGCCACTGTAATATTCCTGAAGAAATGTAAAAGATTTCTGAAGCCCCTGATTCCAGGCCATAGATCATATATTAATAGCATTTCTAGACCTACTCTGGACCAGAAGGGAATCTGCTGCCCTGTTGGGACAGACCCAGTCCTGGTAGGATTCACAAACTGCTGACTAAAGAGCCCTTGGGACTTGAATAAACATTAGTGGTAGCCAGGTAGTAGTTGCCACAGGCCTTGAGTGAGACCCAGCACTTTACTGGCTTCAGGTGTGACTCAGTGCAGTGCCAGCAGCGGTGGCCACAGGAGTGCTTTCATCACTCTTCCCCCTACTCCAGGGAGCCCAGCATGGAGAGAGACTCCTGATGAGAGAAAGAGAGGGAAGAGAGGGAGAGATTTTGTTTGATAGCCCAGGGAATTCTCTCTGATCTTACCCAGGCCCACCAAGAGGGTGCTGCTAGGAGTCTGCAAGAGTCACAGGGTTACCGGGTTTGGGGAGCCCCCTAGTGGTAATATGACTGCAATGACTACAGGCTTAGATTACCACATTCAATTCTCTTTGAATACCTGGAATGCCTTCTCAAGAGAAATGGGTGCAAATAAGCCCAGACTGCTGAGATTGGAATGAATACCTAACTACATAATGCCCAGACATCAACAAATATCCAAACACATCAAGAGCATTCAGGAAAATATGACCTCACCGGACTAATTAAATAAGCCTTCGGTGATCCATCCCAGAGTGATGGAGATATGTGAACATTCAAGCAGAGAATCCAAAATAGCTGTTTTCAGAAAGTTCAATAAAATGTAAAGACCACACAGAGAATGATTTCAGAATTCTATAAAAGAAAATTAACAAAGAGATTGAAATAATTAAGACAATCAAGCAGAAATGACAGAGCTGAAAAATTCAACTGACAAACTGAAATATGTGTTAGAATCTCTCAACAACAGAATTGATCAAGCAAAGGAAAGGGTGAATGAGAAGAGAGGTTATATGAAAAACACACTCGGAGGAGGAAAATATACAAAATAATAAAACATGTCTACAAGATCTAGAATAGTCACAAAATAGCCAATCTAAGAGTCATTGGCATTAAAGAGGAGATAAAGAGGAAAATTAGGGTAAAAAGTTTACTCAAAGAAATAGTAACAGAGAACTTTTCAAACCTAGAGCAAGATATAAATATCCAGGTATGATAAAATCATAGCATACCAAGCAGATCCAACCAAAATAAGACTAGCTCAAGGTATTTAATAATCAAACTCTCAAAAGTCAAAGAAAGATCCTAAAAGCAGTAAGAGAAAAGAAACAAATAACCTATAAAGGAGCTCCAATATGTCTGGCAGCAGAATTCTGAGCTAAAACATTACAGGCTGGGAGGGAGCAGGATGACATATTCAAAGTGCTGAAGAAAAAATCCTTTCACCCTAGGATATTATATCCAGCAAAAAAATCCTTCAAATATGAAAGAGAAATGACTTTTTCAGACAAACAAAAGCTGAGAGATTGTGTCATCACCAGGCCTGTACTACAAGAAATGCTGAAGAGAGTTCTTAAGCCTGCAAGAAAAGGACATTAATGAACAAGAAATCATCTGAAGGTATAAAACATGCTGCTAATAGTAAGTACACAGACAAATACAGAAAAATCTAACACTGTAATTGCAATGTATATACTACTTATATTTTGAGTAGAAAGATTAAAAGGCAAACCTAGCAAAAATAATTACCATGTCAACTTTTTAAGAGATAGGTAGTATAAATAAATATAAATAGAGACAACAAACAGTTAAAAGGTGGGCCTGGGAGATGGAGTTACAGTGTAGGGTTTTTTAGTTTTATCTGTTTTGTTCTTTTTTGTAATCAGAGAGAATTAGTCATCAGTTTAAAATAATGGATTATAAGATGTTATTTGCAAATCTCATGGTAACCACAAATTAAAATCCCACAACAGATACACAAAAAATAGAAGGCAAAAAATTAAAACATACTACCAGAGAAAATGATTTCTCCCCTTTTGAAGACAGAAAGGAAGAAAGAAAAAAGAACAATAAAGCCAAACCACAAATTAGTAGAAAAATAATGAAGATCAGAGCCAAAGAAAATATATGACACCAAAAATATGATACAAAAGATCAATGAAACAAACAGTTGGGTTTTTTTTTGAAAAGACAAGCAAAACTGAGAAACCTTTAGCCAGACAGACTAAGAAAAAAAACAGAGATTACCCAAATAAAATCAGCAATGAAAAGGAGACATTACTGCTGATGCCACGGAAATTCAAGTCATTTGAGAGTATTATGAACAACTATATGCCAACAATTTGGAAAACCTAGAAAAAATGGATAAATTCCTAGAAACAAACAAAACAATTCAATCCCAAGATTGAACCAGGAGGAAATTGAAAATCTGAATAGACTAATAACAAGTAATGATACAGAAGCTGTAATAAAACATCTCCCATCAAAGAAAAGCCCATGACCTGATGGCTTCACCTTTGAATTCTACCAGACATTTAAGAAAGAACTAATAACAATCCTCCACAATCTATTCCAAAAAATCAAGGAGAATCAAATACTACCAAATTCATTGTACAAGGCCAATATTACCCTGAAAACAAAACCAGAAGAAGACACAATAGAAAAACAAAACTATGTGCCAATATCTCTGATAAATGTAGATACAAAAATCCTCAACAAAGTACTAGCAAACTGAATTCAACAATGTATTAAAAAGATGATTCATCATGATAAAGTGGGGTGTAGCCCAGCAACACAAAGATGGTTCAACATACACAAATCAGTAAATGTTATCAGTTAACATTTACTGATATACCATCACAACAGAATGAAAGACAAAAACCATATGATCATTTTGATTGATGCTAAAAAAATATGTTCAATGAAATTCAACGGTCCTTCATGGTAAAACCTCTCAACAAACTGGGTGTAGAAGGAACATACCCCAAAACAATGAAGACCGTATGTAACAAACCCACAGCTAACATCAAACTGAATGGGGAAAAACTGAAAGCCATTCCTCTAAGATCTGGGACGAGACAAAGATATCCACATTCACCACTTTTATTCAACATACTACTGGAAGTCCTTTCTTTCAAGAACAATCAGGCCAGAGAAAGAAATGAAGGAAATCTACATTGAAAAGGAAGAAGTCAAATTGTCCTTGTTTGCACATAACATAATGTATTTAGAAAAGACTAAACACCTAACCAAAAAACTGATGGACTGATAAATTCAGTAAAGTTGCAGGATACAAAATCAAAATTAAAAAACCAATAGCATTTCAATATATCAACAACATACTATCTGATAAAGAAGTCAAGAAAGCATACCCATTTATAATAGCAACAAAACAATACATAGGAATAACTTTAACCAAAGAGAGGAAAGAGCTCTACAATGAAAACTACAAAACACTGATGAAATAAATTGAAGAGGACACAAAAAATAGAAAGATACCCCATGTTCATGAACTGAAAGATAGTATTGTTAAACTTCGGACATACAACCCAAGCAATATGGATGGATATGCAATGCAATCCTTATGAAAATACAAATGACATTCTTCACAGAAGTAGAAAAAAACCAGTCCTAAAATGAGGATGTAACCACGAAAAACCGCGAGTAGCAAAAACAATTCTCAGCAAAAAAAGAAAACCGGAGGCATCACACTACCTGCCACGAAACTGTGGTAACTAAACAGCATGGTCCTGGCATAAAAACAGCAACATAGACCAATGGAACATTATAGAGAACCCAGAAGTGAATCCACACATTTGCAGCCAACTTATTTTTGACAAAGGTGCCAACAGACATTGAGGAAAGGACAGTCTCTTCAATAAGGGCTGCTGGAAAAACTGGACATCCATATGCAGAATAATGAAACTAGATTTCTGTCTCTCACCATATTCACAAATCAAATCAATATGGATGAAAGGATTACATCTAAGACCTGAGACTAATTACTAGAATAAATCATTGAGGAAATGCTTCAGGACACTGGCCTGGGCAAAATTTTTTTTTCATAAGACCACGAAAGGACAGGCAACCAAAGCAGAAATAGACACATGGGATTATATCAAGCTAAAAGCTTCTGCGTGGCAAAGGAAATAAACAATGGAGTGAGGAAAAAATCTAAAGAGTGGGAGAAAATATTCACAAACAGGCCATCCAACAGGGATTAGTAACAATATATGAGGCACTCAAATAACTCAACAGTAAAGGGCCGAATAATCTGATTTTAAAAGGGGAAAATGTTAATAGATATTCCTCAAAAAAAAAAAAAAGAGAAATGGCCATGAGGTACATTTTAAAATGCTACACATTACTAATTGTCAGGGAACTACACATCAAACCCACAATGAAATATCATCTCAACCCAGTTAAAATGAATGTTAACAAAGAGATAGAAATAACAAATGTTGTTGAGGATGTGGAGGAAAGGGAATTTTCATACACTGTTGGTAGGAGTGTAAATTCGTTCAGCCTTTATGGAAAACAATATGGAGGTTCCTCAACAAAATAAAAAGAACACATGATCAAGCAATCCCACTTCTGGGAATAGGTCCACAGGGAAATGTAGGGGTGGGTTGCCCCTACACATCTGTGGGTGTTTCTCGTAAGGTGGAATGAGAGACTTAGGAAAGAAAAAGACACAGAGACAAAGTATAGAGAAAGAAATAAGGGGACCCGGGGAACCAGCGTTCAGCATATGGAGGATCCCATATGGAGGATCCCGCCAGCCTCTGAGTTCCCTTCGTATTTATTGATCATTTGTGGGTGTTTCTCGAAGAGGGGGATGTGTCAGGGTCACAAGACAATTGTGGGGAGAGGGTCAGCAGACAAACACGTGAACAAAGGTCTTTGCATCATAGACAAGGTAAAGGATTAAGTGCTGTGCTTTTAGATGTGCATCCACATAAACATCTCAATGCTTTACAAAGCAGTATTGCTGCCCGCATGTCCCACCTCCAGCCCTAAGGCGGTTTTTCCCTATCTCAGTAGATGGAGCATACAATCGGGTTTTATACCGAGACATTCCATTGCCCAGGGACAGGCAGGAGACAGATGCCTTCCTCTTGTCTCAACTGCAAGAGGCATTCCTTCCTCTTTTACTAATCCTCCTCAGCACAGACCCTTGACGGGTGTCGGGCTGGGGGACGGTCAGGTCTTTCCCTTCCCACGAGGCCATATTTCAGACTATCACATGGGGAGAAACCTTGGACAATACCTGGCTTTCCTAGGCAGAGGTCCCTGCGGCCTTCCGCAGTTTTTGTGTCCCTGGGTACTTGAGATTAGGGAGTGGTGATGACTCTTAAGGAGCGTGCTGCCTTCAAGCATCTGTTTAACAAAGCACATCTTGCACCGCCCTTAATCCATTTAACTCTGAGTTGACACAGCACATGTTTCAGAGAGCACGGGGTTGGGGATAAGGTCACAGAATCTCAAGGCAGAAGAATTTTTCTTAGTACAGAACAAAATGGAGTCTCCTATGTCTACTTCTTTCTACACAGACACAGTAACAATCTGATTCTCTTGCTTTTCCCCACAGGGAAATTGTTATGTTAAAGAGATAGCTACACTTCTCTGTTTATTGCATCACTGTTCACAATAGTCAAGATGGGCAATCAACCTAAGTGCCCATCAGTGGATGAATGGGTAAAGGAAATGTAGCATATGGACACAATGGAATAATATTCAGCCATATAACAAATGAAATCCTGTCATTTGTGGCAACATGGATGAGTCTGGAAGTCAGAGAGTATGTTAAGTGAAATAAGCCATGCACAGAAACACAAATATCATGTGTTCTCACTCAAATGTGGGAGCTAAAAATTGATCTCATGAAGGCAGAAAGTAGAATGATGACTACCAGAGGTTTGGAAGGGTAGGGGAAAAAGGGATGAAGACAGGTTGTGTTTGGGCACAAAAATACAGCTACAAAAAAAGAATAATTTCTAGTGTTTAATAGCCCAGTAGGGTGACTATAGTTAGCAATAATGTACTGTATATTTCAAAATCACTAGAAGAGAAGATTTGGAATGTTCCTAACAGAAAGAAATGATAAATGTTTGAGGTGATTGATATTTCAATTACCCTGATATGATTATTACACATTGCATGTATCAAATTGTCACATGTATCCCACAAATATGTACATTATATCTCAATGAAACATGCACAAAGAGGCATGTATAAGAATATTCACTGCAGCCTTGTTTGTAAAAAGTGGAAATTTCAAAACGTTCTAGGTGTCTATCCATTGAAGAATAATATGTGGTTGTTTAAAGAATGTGATATCTCTACAAATTGTCTTAAATTATTCTCCAAGACACATTGTTCAGTGAAACAAAGCAAATTTTTCAATGATATGTTATGTTGGTCTGTGCATTCTGAAAAGTGGATGCCAAGATAGGATTAAAGGTCATTTACGCTCCCTGTAGGAGTTCTGTGACACACATACTCCTGGCCACCACTGCCCACTACTTATACAACACAGATCAACTTCTTTACTGAGATTTGGGGGACAGCTCCATAATTGTTTCTGTGGGCCATTCTTCCTGAGGGGAAAATCAGAACAGATGTTATTGCAGTAGATCTCAGGGCCATAACTGGTATTCATCCTCTTCCTCCTTCACTATTCATTTAAATTCCCTGCATCAACAGCTATCATTTTGAAAGACCTTGCTGGCTTACCTGATGGTATGATCAAAATTTTTATTCCTGAGGAAGGTGAACCCTTGATAATTATATGCTTCTCAGTTCAGGATGATTGTACATGTTCATTCACAGTTACAATGGGAAGAAAGTGTTAGGAGGCACCAAAATGAATCACTCAGGCTTCACACATATTTCTCCCTGCCCTCATTGTGTTGTGGTAACCTTATCCTCTCCTCCTGATCAGGAGCCATTACCCTGCCAGTATGGTGACTCCTCTGTGCACCTGCTAGCTTCTGAGTACCAGTCCAAAATGACAACAGAAGGTGTAGGGGAGTTATAACTTGTAGTTCAATGGGGGCATTTTCTGAGTTGCCCCAAGAAAAGTGAAACCAGAAAGTCTCTTTGGAGCCAAGACCTCCAACAGTGCAGAACAGAGTTGTGAGTACAAAATCCATGATGGGTGATCGGGAGTGATGGTAAGTGGGACCACTCTTGCCTCTACCACTAGGTTCCTGGACCTGTGTGTCCTCACTGAGGAAAAGTTGCCTTATAAGTTTTCTGATTTAATAAATACACTGGTTCCTGAAAGATGGCAACCCATTTTCCCAGAGTGTTTCCTCTGAGTTGTGCTTCAGTTGTGCATTGAGATTATTCTAGTATTCTCTGAGAATGTCTGTCTCTGGATTTTGTAACATGTGATATGTCCAGTGAATCCCATGGTCACTTCTGTACCTATTTTTCCATATAATGGGCCCCTTAATCAGGTGCTATGCCATGAGAAATCCCATGCTCGTGTATTCAGGTATTCCATAAGTTCCCAAGTAGTTCTGCTGAGTGAAGTGCTGTAGGCAAGGAAGGAAATCCATACCTGGGATAGGGACTGATCCCTGTGAAGATAAACTGGACTGGCCACGACAAGGAATAGTGTAATATTGGATACTCAGAGTTGGTTCCAGTTGCTTACAAGTTGAACACCCAGAGGCAGTAGACAATAGATTGGCCTTGGTAAATGGAAGTCCATACCATTGGATCCATATGAAGCCTCCATCTCTGCCAGTATGGCGACTTCATTCATGTGCCCATTGCTAGTTTTGCAATAGCCTACAACATGGGCTGACTAATGTCAACTGGTTGAATGGTTTTATTTACTTGCTTTTCAGTTCCTCTTCCATGGTGTAGACTTTGTGATGAATGTTAATGTGTATTACAAAAATCATCACACTTTGTGTCCATTCCAACATGTCTAAACACATGCCTCTACCTCAGACCTCCTTGTCTCTGATTTTCCAATCATTTTCTTTCTAGGCCCCAAACTAGACAGCTAAGATATTGGCCACTCCCCATAAATCTGTATAGATTTTTACTTCAGGTTATTTCTCCTTCTACATTGGGTGGCTGGCCAAATGCCTTACTCAAAGCTCTGCACACTGGTAAGATTTTCCCTTTTTTGGCCACTCCTGAATGTGACTCTAATGGAGCCAATTTCCATTTCTGGTAACCACTTGTATGTTGGCTTAGGATATCTGTAAACCAAGCTTGGCATTTTCTATCCATTTTCAGTTGATCATTCAGGATTCTCCACACAGCTACAGGTGTCAACTGGAACAGTGGAAATTACGCAACTTTGGTGGGTGTCATAGAGGTCTGGGCTACCGGCTATGTAACTTACTCATGGCATATATCTCTGCTTGGGCTCTATCCTTGATATTCAGTTTCCAACTTCTGATGAACTGCTGCCTGACTCATCTAACTTTATGATTTTGTTTATCTGAGAAACCTCAGCTCATAATGCAAATGCATGGTCACTTGGTATCTCGTATATGTTCTGTCTCTATCTGGGTCCAGAAACATATCAAGAGCTGTTTATTAAAGGGTAAATAACTATCTGCTGAACTCTCTGCTGTGGATGGCATGGCCCTACCCCAGAACCCCAGGGGCTTACATTAGAGCTTGCCATAAGCATTATACTGCCAATTTTCACACCACTGACTGCTACAAACTCTTTGTTATGTTGGCACTTATGGCTGAAGAGGCAGGGCTAATTGCACCATTGTGTGGACCTGCTACAGTACTTTTTCCTACTCCAGGTTCTACCAAAACTAGTCATTATTCCTCGTCTATAGATGTGAGGGCTGGTATATTTCTAGTTGTCCAATATGTTGCCTTCAGAACCTACTGTGGCCTACAAGTTGCTGTGCTTCCTCCTTTGGTGGTGGGGGAACCAAGACAATTTTTCTCATACTTTGGAAGTGACATCCTGACATGCCCCAGTGATTGTTAATTTTAGGTGTCAATTTGACTGGATTAAGAAATACCTAGAAACTTCATGAAGGATTATTTTGGGGTGTGTCTGAGAGGGCATTTCCAGAGAAGATTAGCATTTGTGTCTGAGTGGACTATGCAGAGATCTGCCCTCAATGTGAGCAGGCACCATCCAAATAGCTGGGGCCCAGAGAACAAGAACAGAGAAAAGACAAATGTGTGATTCTATCTGCTGGAACTGGGATACATTCTTCCTCTCCTGTCCTTGGACAACTCCAGGTTCTGGGGCCTTTAAACGCTAGGATTGACACCCATGGACCCCCAGGTTCTCAGACCTTTGGTCTCGGACTGAGACTAAGAATTACATCATCGGTATCCCTGGTTCTGAGACCTTGGTATCTGGAATGAGGCATATTATCCATTTCAGGGTCTCCAGCCTGCAGATGGCCTGTCTATGGACTTCTTGGCCTCCATAATAACATGAGATAACCCTCCTAATAAATTTCCTTATATATTTATATACTTGCATCCTATGCATCCTGTCTCTTGGTAAAACTTTGACTAATATGGCCCCTGACCACTGGACCCATTACAAACTTTACTGAAGTGCTTGGTCTTGGAATCTTCATATGATTTACCTCCCATTCTCCAGATCACATGTGTTTTACCAAGGCATCCAACAGTCAACTTTTGCTCATCTTGTTCAATCAGCATGATGATGTTAACGTAGCGTATTGTTGTGATGTTCTGTGGGCTGGCCAAGTATTTCAGATATTCCCGGAGTATATTAGCATAGATGGCTGGAGAATAACATTGCCAGGCTGTAAAACTATAGCAGAATATTGTTTTCCATCTAGTGTACATGTGAACTAGCTTTGGTATTCTTTGTTCAATGAAATGGAGAATATGCTTGCCAAATCAGTGGCTGTATGCCATATACCTGGGACTTTACACCATGTACCATGCCATGTACCTTAGCAATTACACCGTGATTGGCACAGCAGCTGTAACCAGAGCTATCACTTGGGTCAGTCTGTTGTTGTCTATAGCATTCTCTAGGACCCACCCACTTTATACAGGGTACAGACTGGAGAATTAAATGGAGACACGATAAAGAGGACCACCTGATATGGTTTGGCTCTGTGTCACCACCCAAATCTCGTGTCTAATTGTAATTCCCATTGTTGGAGGAAGGGTCTTATGGGAGGTGATTGAATTATGGAGCAGACTTCCCCCTTGCTGTTCTTGTGATAGAGTTCTCATGAGATCTGGTTGTTTGAAAGTGTGTAGCGCTTCCCCCGTAGCTCTCTCTTCCTCCTGCTCCTGCCATGCAGGACATGCCTCCTTCCTGTTCACCTTTTGCCGTGATTGTAAGTCTCCTGAGGCCTCTCCAGCCAGGTTTCCTGTACAGCCTATGGAACCGTGAGTTAATTAAAAATGTTTTGTATCAGTCCATTCTTGCACTGCTATAAAGAACTACCTAAGACTCGGTAATTTATGATGAAAAGGAGTTTAATTGATTCACAGTTCTCCAGGATGTACAGGAAGCATGGCTAGGGAGGTCTCAAAAAACTTACAATTATGGTGAAGGGGAAGAGGAAGGAGGCACGTCCTACATGGCTGGAGCAGGAAGAAGAGAGCATGAAGGGGGAAGTGCTACACACTTTCCAACAACCAGATCTCATGAGAACTCTATCATGAGAACATCAAGGGGGAACTTGACCCCCATGATTCAATCACCTCCCACCAGTTCCCTCCTACAACACTGGGAATTAAAATTTGACATGATATTTCGGTGGGCACACAGAGCCAAACCATATCACCACCATGCATATTTTAGGCCTTTAATGGCAGCAGTATCTACGTCATTAGTCTCCACTGCAGGACATCATAATTTATTTTGATTTACTATCTTGGGCATCATCAGGGGTTGGGGTTGTTTCAGAGGTTTCCATTTAACCTTCTGCATTATGACAGCTCTTATTCCACAAATCAGGAACCCACTGTGGGGTTGATTCCAGGTGCCAATTATTTGGATTCAAGCTATGAACTCAGGGACGGACAGGAAATGAATATTGGGTAAATCTGGATTCACACAGGATACATTTTTAGCTGGACTTTAGGCAGGATTCCATTTATTCTCTATGTCCCACGAATTCCTACTTTAAGAGGTAGGTTATATTCACATTTTGAGTCTTTGGGTATCAGTGTCAACTTTGATCCTGTGTATAAAATTCCTTAAAATATTTGGCCATTCCACCCCAAAGGCCTATATGGCCATAGATCCCTTGTAGAAGGAATAGAAGAATAATTATAGCATATACTTGCCATGGTTTGCAGGGCCCTTCCTTCTATAATACAAAGCTAATCACCTCATCAGTCAGTGGGTTTCAGATCTGAAAGTTGGCTCAGAACTGGCAACTGAGCAAGGAATCATAACTGTTGCTTAGAATGACTGTACTCAGCGCTCTGCTTTTCCATTTTTGCTTTTTTTCTGTTATGCATGCTAAACATCACCCTTGTTGGATACCTGTTTATTTTGCTCCTAGGAATACGATTATCTATTAACCATCTCTACAATTCCCTGCAGATGGAGCGATGGAGCCCTACTGACTTCCCTTCTGACTTTGTTCATCATTATGGTAATTGTGGTCTCTGGGTCTATAGTAGCAAAGTACCACTACATAGCTCTGTTACTCCAGGTGTCCAACAACACCATTGATAATGAGCTGTGCTTACTGATATGTGACCATTTCTCCTACCATCATCCCTGGCCTACAGGAAAGAGCTGCCCCCAAACTTCCTAGTGATTTAAATACTCCTCCCACCAGTGCATTCCTGATGGCTTTGGAGAATTGAGTGTCCTCTGGGCACCTCAGAGAAACAAAATTCTCTCATGTGTCTTCTAGCTTTAAGTAATCTATCCATTCCAGCATTCTCACTTCCTTCAGCTTCTTTATTCTTTCTTATATCTTCTTTCCATGGAAACTTGGGCATTTATATTTCACTGAGATTTGGCCATTTTTCCAGGCTTCCTAGAACCATCCATCTGTGGATTTTCATCATTCTCTGTGGTTCTTATTGGAGTGTTTAATCCTGTACCCTGAGGAGGCACCCCCAAGTCAAAGAATTCTTGCCTATTCAACCTTATATTCTAATTTGCTTAATCAATCCCTCTCCAAACACACTTCCAGGGGCACTTGTCTGCTTTCTGCCAGTACATGTCAGCTAATCCTTGTAATTTGTAAGGTCTATAGTCTCTTTCCTTATTAGGCCTAGAATGTTCCCATTCACATTATTTTTCATCCTGGCATTCAGGAGAAGAGGTAAGGGAAGCTCATGAGTGGTCACCTGCTGCCCTGTGGGGGTGAAAATTCTATAGCATATTCCACAAAGTGGAATTTCTAGTCCTTACTAGGAAAGGATGAGCCACTTCTACATGCTCAGAGGGTCCAGGGCATTTACAGAGCCAACATCCTCCAGGGTGTCCATCTAAATGACCTCTTCACAGTTTTCAGGATCCCAAATCTGCCTTGGATTAGCATTCGAACATTTCTGGAGATCTATAATCTCAAAATTACATCTTCAGACTGCCTATTAACAGTGTCTTCTCTTCCAGTACAGGTGATAAAGACCTCTTTATATCCTACAGTGAGGCTCTCTGGTTCTCACATTTACTGTTAACTGACGGTTACTGACTCTCAGTCTTTCATTTTTCTTTTGCAAGCATCAATATGACTGAGCAATTATCAGCCAATTCCACCTTCTTGGTAGGCATATTTATTCCAGATATCAGCATCATTGTACCTACCACAGTATTCCCCTCAACAGGAATGTGTGCCTGAGTCATCACTGTTGAAATCTTTAGAACCATTTGTGCTTTGATTCACACCATCTTATGTTATGTGCCTGACCCATGATTCAGGATGCCATTCTCTTTGCCTGCAGAGAAGTAGATGAAGCAGTTCCAGATCCTATCTTTGCATGTATTTTCCAATCCGGTCCTTGTACTAGTTGGATCTTTCAAGAAATAGACAGTAAGACTGGGCTTAAACATCCACACTGTCAGAGAGCTCCTCTGTTCACACAGATCCAAACACTGGCATGGGTGATAATTTGCAGACTTCTTGAGGGCATTATATCAAAATGCTAACTTGTTCCTGGTCAGTCTCCCTCCCCAGGACCCGAGCTGTGACTACAGGTGCTATACTCCAGGCACAGTCCTCGGGGGAGTGTTTCCTGCCCAGGGAACCTCAGCCCTTTTGTGTCCACATTACAGGAACCCTCTCAGACATTCCTCAGTGCTCATTAGGATTGCAGCAGTTGCACAGGGTGGATAGATGCAGGATTTTCAGTAGTCTAGCCCTAGGGGACTGTTTCTCCTAAGGGAAGGGAGAGTGCAGCAGCACAGTGAGGGAACTCTTCCTAGGACAAAGGAAACCAGATCATGCACTTTATAGTGCCCAGAAGCTCCCTGCTTGTGAGCTCTGAGTGATGGCACCATTCCCAGCAGAGATCCAAGGGCTGTGCTGCACTCTGCAAGGCAGGAATATAGTTCCATCCCAGTGGCCAAGTGGCCTCAGTGCTCAAACCAAGGCATGGAGAGGGACACTTCTCCTCCCCTACCCCCCACTGAGAGAACCATGGCTGCTTCCATGGGAAACTGGCCCAAGAATGCTGACAGCCTTTCTGGTGCTGCTAGGGGCAAATGTGTCCCCACTGGCAGTGCGGCCACTGTGTTGCATGAAAGGTGCCCTCCATGCCTTACATGGAGTGGCAGCGTTCCTGCAGGGGAGAGCAGGAGAGCTGTTGGGCTGTGTGTTTTGGTTTGATGGAGTAAGTTCTTCACCACAGCCATTTTAGTGGAGAGCTGTGGGGCAGGTGTTGTTCACGGCTCTTGGCTACCTTGCAGCCTAGAGATCGACAGACTTTAGGAAATAAAGTTCATTAGGTAATGGTAAAGCAATCAATTCAAGAAGAAGATGTAACAGTCCTAAATATATATGTACTCAACACTGGAGCACTCAGATTCATAAAACAAATGCTCCTGACCCACAAAAAGAGATAGACAGCAATACAATAATTGGGGGAACTTCAATACCCTACTGACAGCAGACAGATCATTGAAACAGAAAATCAAGAAACACTGGACTTATATGGGACTTTAGACCAAATGGACCTAACAGACATTTACAGAACACTCTACCCATATCCACAGAATGTACGTTCTTTTCAGCAGTACATGGAACATTTGCCAATATAGACCATATGTTACATAACAAAACAAGTCTCAATAAACTTAAAAAATTAAAAATCATATCAAATATCTTCTTGGATGACAGTGGAATAAAACTAGCGCTCAATACCATGATGAACTCTTGAAACTGTAAAATACATCAAAATTAAACAAACTCCTGAATGATCTTTGGGTCAAAGACAAAATAAAGACAAACATTTGAATTTTTTTGGAAATGAATGAAATTAGAGAGACAGTATATGAATACCTCTTGTGATAAATCAAAAGTAGTACTGAGAGGGAAGTTTATAGTGTTGAATGCCTACACTAAAAAAATTAAAAAGTTGCAACTCAACAATCTGATGTCACTTATTAAGAACAATGCTTATCAAGAAAACCAAACCCATCGCTAGCAGAAGAAAATAAATAAGAAAGATCAGAGCAGATCTAAATGAAAATGAGAATGAAAAAAAATACCAAGGGTCAACAAAATGAAAAATTGTTTCTTTGTAAAGGTAAACAAGATTGATAGACTAACCAAGAATAGAAGACAGAAGATTCAAATAAGCACAACCAGAAATGTAAAATGAATCATAACAACTCCTATTGCAGAAATACAAAAGATCATGAAGCGACATCGCTATGCTTAAAAACTAGAACCCACAGGAAATAGGTAAATTCCTGGAAACATGCAATCTCCCAAGATAGATCTAGGAAGAAGTAGAAATCCTTAAAAAATGAATAACATCCAGTGAGATTGATCAGTCATAAAGAATCTCCCAGGCAAAAAATAGTCCAGGACCAGCCTGAATCACAGCCAAATTCAACTTGTCACATTGAATAGGGAAAAGTTGAAAGCATTCTGCCTAAGAACTGGAACAATAAAAGAGTTCCCACTTTCACCCCTCCTATTCAACATGGCACTGAAAGTCCTAGCCAGCACAATCAGGCAAGAGAAAGAAATAAAAGGTATTCAAATTGGAAAAGAGAATTGCAAAATATTTCTGTTTGCTGATCATATGATCTTCTGACCAGAAAACCCTAAGGATTCCTCCAAAAGACTCCTGTATTTGATAAATAAATTTGTTCAAGCTTCAGGATACAAAATCAACATACAAAATCAGTAGCATTTCTATACACCAGTAACAATCAAGCTGAAAACCAAATCAATAAGCTAATCCCATTTGCAATAGCTACAAAAAATAAAATATCTAAGAATACATTTAACCAAAAGGGTGAAAAATTTCTACAAGGAAAACTGCAAAACATTGATGAAGGAAATTGTAGAGCAGATCCTACCCCTTAGTATGCACTCCTGCTTGTGGGGCACAAAGAAGGCATCTAGACCTGTGCCTGCCAGCACCCCATCCCGGAACAAACAGCACCTCCAGCATAACCACGTACATGGCTGCCAGCAAGGGACCCCATCCCCACACACCTGCATTGCCTCCACCACTGTGGTGAATGCCTGCAGGGAAGCAGGCACCCTGGCATCCACAAACATTCTGCTTCAGCTGCCATTACCACTGCTACTGGCATGTGCAAACGAGGACAGATCCTGCTCTCACCACATTATGAAATGCTTTGGCTGAAACCACCCATCAGAGTGGAATGACCAGCAGCCTGGGAGCACCTCAGCCTCCCCAGCACAGTGGATTCCTAACCTCAAGGATCTAGAGAGGAAAGTTAGGGCCCAATACAAGTCCCCCAGAGTTAGGGCAACAGTCCAGAAGTTGGGAGCTGAGCATTGGCCCCATAAAATCTTCCAGAAATAAAGCCAGTTGGCTGAATCCACCTTATGTCACAATCAAACTCGCAAGGTCATCAAATAGGATAAAAGAAAAAAAACCCATCCAAAGGTCAGCAACCTGAAAGATTGAAGGACAATAAGCCCACAAAGATGAGAAAGAATCAGCACAAGAACCCTGATAACTCAAAAAGCCGTTTTTCCTCCAAATGATCTCATCACCACTCCAGCAAGGGTTCTAAACCAGGGTAAGTTGGCTGAAATGGCAGAAAGAGAATTCAGAATATTAATTGGTATGAAGATAACTGAGCTACAGGAGTACATTGAAACCCAATGCAGGGAAGCTAAAAATCACGATAAAAAAATACAGGAGCTGACGGACAAAATAAACAGTATAGAAAAGAATGTAACTGGCCTGATGGAGCTGAAAAATACACTACAAGGATTTCACAATGCAATCACAAGTATTAGTAGCACAATAGACTAAGCAGAGGAAAAAGTCTCAGAGCTTTAAGACTGGCTTTCTGAAATAAGACAGTCAGACAGAATAGAGAAAAAAGAATAGAAACAATGAACAAAACATCCAAGAAATGTGGAATTATGTAAAGAGAACCAAAGCACAACTCACTGGTATCCCTGAAAAAGATGGGGAGAATGGAACCAACCTGGAAAACATATTTCATGATATCATCCATGAGAACTTCCCCAACATAGCTAGAGAGGCCATCACTCAAATTCAGAAAATGCCGAGAACCACAATAAAATACTTCAAAAGAAGACCATCCCCAAGACACATAATCATCAGATTTTCCAAGGTCCGAATGAAAGTAAAAATGTTACAGGCAGCTAGAGAGAAAGCTACAGGTCACCTACAAAGGGAAGCACCTCAGACTAACAGCAGGCCTCTCAGCAGAAACCCTACAAGCCAGAAGAGACTGGGACCTATATTCAACATTCTTAAAGAAAAGAAATTCCAACCCAGAATTTCATACACAGCCTAACTAAGCTTCATACATGAAGGAGAAATAAGATCATATTCAGACAAGAAAATGCTGAGGGAATTTCTTACCACCAGACCTGCCTTACAAGAACTCCTGAAGGAAGCACTAAATATGGAAAGGAAAGACCATTATCAGCCACTACAAAAACAAACTGAAGTACACAGACCAGTGACACTATAAAGCAACCACATAAAGAAGTCTGCAAAATAACCAGCTAACATCATGATGACAGGATCAAATCCACACATATCAATACTAACCTTTGATGTAAATGGGCTAAATGCCCCAATGAAAAGGCATACAGTGGCAAACTGGATAAAGAACACATTGGTATACTGTCTTCAAGACACTCATCTCACATGCAATGACACAGGCTCAAAATAAAAGGATGGAGAAAAATCTATCAAGCAAATGGAAAACAGGAAAAAAAAACAATGGTTTCAATCCTAATTTCAGACAAAACAGACTTTAAGCCAACGATCAAAAAAGACAAAGTATGGCATTATCTAATGGTAAAGGGTTCAACACAACGAGACCTAATCACATTAAATATGTATGCTCTCAACACAGGAGGAGATTCACAGTTCTTAGAGATATTCAAAGAGACTTAAACTCCCACAGAATAATAGTAGGAGACTTTAACACCCCACTGACAATATCAGACAGATCATCAAGACTGAAAATTAACAAGGATATTTAGGACCTGAACTCAGCACTGGATCAAATGGACATAATAGACATCTACAGAACTCTCCAACCAGAAACAACAGAAAGTATGTTCTTCTTATCACCACATGGCACTCTAAAATCAATCACATAATTGGAAGGAAAAAACTCCTCAGCATATTAAAAACAACTGAAATTGTAACAAACAATCTCTTGGACTACAGGGCAATCAAATTAGAAATCCAGACTAAGGAGTTCACTTAAAACCATAAATTTACATGGAAATTAAATAACCTGCTCCTGAATGACTTTTGGGTAAGTAATGACATTAAGGCAAAATCAAGAAGCTGAGTTCAGGTCCTGAATATCCTTGTTACTTTTCTGTCTCGTTAATCTGTCTAATATTCACAGTGGGATGTTAAAGTCTCACACTATTATTGTGTGGGAGTCTAAGTCTCTTTGTAGGTCTCTAAGAACTTGCTTTATGAATCTGGGTGCTCCTGTATTGGGTGCATATATATTTAGGATAGTTAGCTCTTCTTGTTGCATTGATCCCTTTATCATTATGTAATGCCCTTCTTTGACTTTTTTGATCTTTGTTAGTTTAAACTCTGTTTTATCAGAGACTAGGATTGCAACCACTGCTTTTTTTTTTTTTTTTTTTTAACCATTTGCTTGGTAAATCTTCCTCCATCCCTTTATTTTGAGCCTGTGTGTGTTTTTGCATGTGAGATGGGTCTTCTGAATACGGCACACTGATGGGTCTTGACTCTTTTTCCAATTTGCCAGTCTGTGCCTTTTAATTGGGGCATTAAGCCAGTTTACATTTAAGGTTAATATTATTATGTGTGAATTTGATCCTGTCATTATGATGCTAGCTGGTTATTTTTCCTATTAGTTAATGCAGTTTCTTCATAGTGTCGATGGTCTTTACATTTTGGTTTGTTTTTGCAGTGACTGGTACCGGTTTTTCCTTTCCATATTTAGTGCTTCCTTCAGGAGCTCTTGTAAGGCAGGCCTGGTGGTGACAAAATCCCTCAGCATTTGCCTGTCTGTAAAAGATTTTATTTCTCTTTCACTTATGAAGCTTAGTTTGGCTGAATATGAAATTCTGGGTTGAAAATTTTCTTTAAGAATGTTGAATATTGGACCCCACTCTCTTCTGCCTTGTAGGGTTTCTGCAGACAGAGCCGCTGTTAGTCTGATGGGCTTCCCTTTGTGGGTAACCTGACCTTTCTCTCTGGCTGCCCTTAACATTTTTTCCTTCATTTGAACTTTGGTGAATCTGACGATTATATGTCTTGGGGTTGTTCTTCTCGAAGAGTATCTCTGTGTGGTTCTCTGTATTTTCTGAATTTGAATGTTGGCCTATCTTGCTAGGTTGAAGAAATTCTCCTGGATAATATCCTGAAGAGTGTTTTCCAACTTGGTTCCATTCTCCCCGTCACTTTCAGGTACACCAATCAAATGTAGGTTTGGTCTTTTCACATAGTCCCATATTTCTTGGAGGCTTTGTTCGTTCCTTTTCATTCTTTTTTCTCTAATCTTGTCTTCACACTTTATTTCATTAAGTTGATCTTCAATCTCTGATATCCTTTCTTCCGCTTGGTCGATTTGGCTATGGATACTTGTGTATGCTTCACAAAGTTCTCATGCTGTGTTTTTCAGCTCCATCAGGTCATTGATGTTTTTCTCTAAACTGGTTATTCTAGTTAGCAATTCCTCTAACATTTTATTAAGGTTCTTAGCTTCCTTGCATTGGGTTAGAACATGTTTCTTTAGCTTGGAAGACTTTGTTATTATCCACCTTCTGAAGCCTACTTCTGTCAATTCGTCAAACTCATTCTCCGTCCAGTTTTGTTCTCTTGCTGGTAAGGAGTTGTGATCCTTTGGAGGGGAAGAGGCATTCTGATTTTTGGCATTTTCAGCCTTTTTGTGCTGGATTTTCCTCATCTTCGTGAATTTATCTACCTTTGGTCTTTGCCATTGGTGACCTTCGGATGGAGTTTTTGCATGGTTGTCCTTTTTTTCCATGTTGATGTTATTGCTTTCTGTTTTCCTTCTAACAGTCAGGCCCCTTGTCTGCAGGTCTGCTGGAGTTTGCTGGGTGTCCATTCCAGACCCTGTTTACCTGGATATCACCAGCAGAGGCTGCAGAACAGCAAAGATTACTGCCTGCTCCTTCCTCTGGAAACTTCATCCCAGAGGGGCACCCACCAGGTGCCAGCCGGAGCTCTCCTGTATGAGGTGTCTGTCAACCCCTGCTGGGAGGTGTCTCCCCGTCAGGAGGCATGGCGGTCAGGGACCCACTTGAGGAGGCAGTCTGTTCCTTAGCAAAGTTTGAGCACTGTGCTGGGAGATCCACTGCTCTCTTCAGAGCTGGCAGGCAGGAACGTTTAAGTCTGCTGAAGCTGTGCCCACAGCCACCCTTTCCCCCAGGTGCTCTGTCCCAGGGAGATGGGAGTTTTATCTATAAGCCCCTGACTGGGGCTGCTGCCTTTCTTTCAGAGATGCCCTTCCCAGAGAGGAGGAATCTAGAGAGGCAGTCTAGCTACTGTGGCTTTGCGGCGCTGTGGTGGGCTCCATCCATTCTGAACTTCCCGGTGGCTTTGTTTACACTGTGAGGGGAAAACCGCCTACAAGCCTCAGTAATGGCAGATGCCCCTCCCCCCACCAAGCTCGAGCATCCCAGGTTGATTTCAGACTGCTGTGCTGGCAGCCAGAATTTCAAGCCAGTGGATCTTAGTTTGCTGGGCTCTGTGGGGGTGGGATCCACTAAGCAGAACCACTTGGCTCCCTGGCTTCAGCCCCCTTTCCAGGGGAGTGAACAGTTCTGTCTCGCTGGCATTCCAGGCGCCACTGGGGTACGAAAAAAACCTGTAGCTAGCTTGGTGTCTACTCAAACAGCTGTCCAGTTTTGTGCTTGAAACCCAGGGCCCTTGTGGTGTGGGCACCTGAGGGAATCTCCTGGTCTGTGGGTTGCGAAGACCGTGGGAAAAGCGCAGTATCTAAGCCAGATAGCACCATCCTTCACGGCAGGGTCCCTCAGGGCTTCCCTTGGCTAGGAGAGGGAGTTCCCCAACCCCTTGCACTTCCTGGGTGAGGCGACACCCCACCCTGCTTCTGCTCACCCTCCGTGGGCTGCACCCACTGTCTAACCAGTCCAAATGAAATGAACCATGTACCTCAGTTGGAAATGCAGAAATCACCCGCCTTCTGCATTGGTCTCGCTGGGAGTTGCAGACCGGAGCTGTTCCTATTCAGCCATCTTGCCTGAGAATCTATAAATATTTTTAAAGTACACAAAACAAACCTAGTCAACATTTTTTAAACAGTGAAGGAGAAAGATGTGATTATATGAGAGCAATGCCCTACCACTTGGCCCCTGCACCTGATGTTCCTTTAATGGCATGATCTCACTTATTGATCTTTATCATTTATTTTAATGACAAGAGAGGACTGAGTTTAAGTGCTAATTAGAGTAAACAAGCATAGAGGAGAGATAGAAAATAGAGGAGAGCAAAGAGATGAATAATAGAAGACATTTCCTGATAAGGTAGAGAAAAATGGGATCTGCTGCAGAGTTCTAGGGACTGGGCTTTGGTCAGAGTGGGAAAACCTATTCTATGCAGCAGGAGGGAGTGATAAGGAGATGTTTCGAGTGAAATTGAATTCCTACATCCAAGAGGATGTTGAGAGATTTCCCATAGAATGGCTTTTATTGATCCTTGAGGTAGGAAATAAAGTAATATTTTAAGAGTGAAGGGGCAAACAGGAACCCATGGTCAAATGTTTGAGGCGAAAGGAACAGGCTCAGAAGAGTTCTTGCATACATTGAAAAGATTTGCTGACATATGATCCATATTGTATGATTGTTCTGCATAGTGGAAAATCCACCTGCAGTTGGTGATCACAAATGTGGAATGGAACCACTATGCCTGGCTGTGTGATTTTTATCCATGTGAATGAGAAAGTCCCAATGAAGGTACGAAAGAGGTAGATGTTTGGGTTCATTTAAGGTTCTGTGTTGCTGAGTGGGTATCACAGTGGGGAATAAGGAAGTGGGTATGACATGGGGAATAAGGAAGTTTTGTGTATTAGCAAGAGAGTGAGTGAAAAATAGAAGGGTGGAATTCTAGAGAAGATTTTCTCAAGCTGTTGAGGATAAAACATCAACAAAATGGTGAAGTGGGCAGCTCCAGATGCTGTTCCTTCACAGTAACACTGAGAAATAAGCAGAAGTTAGAACGAAGTTGTCAGAACTCTGGCAAACAGTCGAAGTTTTATAGCAACACAAACAAAATGTGGTGAATCAAAAAGAAAGCAAATATGAAATGGTGGGAAAGCTTTGTGGTGTTTTACTTCACATTGCCCCACCCCCTCCATGGCTCTGTAGCCATCTTAAAGATGGCAACCTGTGTTCCCAGTGTGAAACCCTGATTCTAGACTCTGGAGGAAGCAGAACAGACCATACTCACAAATTTTTCCATGTGTCTTTCCTAACCATCTGGGAGCTGCCTGAAGGAGTGACACAGGCAGTCATCTCTGTTTCACCTAATGTGGAGTCCACTCAGTGTGAGAAAGCAGCAGTCATTGCTGAAAAACATTGTGTGGATAACTAAAACCTGAAGCTTCCCTGGGCAAAATGCTATGATTGAGACATACAATAGACTGCCTAATGCCTCACAGGAAAAGTCATGGGGAGCCTGTTTGAAAAGTTAGGGCATTGGCCAAGATGGATTACTACATCAGAAAAGGAGCTTATATTAAAAATATATATGAAACTCAAACTACTCATTAACAAGAAAACAAATATCTGAATTGAAAAAAAATGGGCAAAGGACCAGAGTAGACATTTCTCAAAAGAAGACATACAAATGGCCAACAGATATATCAAATAATACTCAGTATCACTAATCATCAGAGAAATGCAGATCAAAAGTGCAGTGAGATGTCACCTCATACATGTTAGAATACCTATGATCAAAAAGATGAAAGATAAGTGCTGATGCGGATGTGAAGAAAAGGGAACAATTGTATGCTGTTGATGGGAATGTGAATTAGTATAGCCATTTTGGAAAACAGTATGGAGGATCCACCCAAAAATAAAAATACAATTAGCGTATGATCCAGCAGTCCCCTTCTGGATATATATCCAAAGAAATGAAGTCAGTATGTCAAAGACATGACTACATTGCCATGTTCATCACATTATTACTCATAATAGCTGAGAAAAGAAAAGTTCATCACCTATCAACACGTGAATACATTTTTAACTATATATATATGTATCTCAAATGAAACAGTATTCAGCCATAAAAAAGAAGGAAGTTTTTTCCATTGTGACAACATGGATGAACCTAGAAGACAGTATGTTAAGTGAAATAAGCCAAGCACAAAAGATAAATATGACATGATCTCACTTATGTGGAATCTTAAAAAGTCAAACACATAGAAGTGGAGAGAAGAATGGTGGACTTGGGTTGGGTGTATGGGGAAAGGGGAAATGTTGGTCAAAGGGTGCAAAATTTCCATTAGACATGAGGATTAAGTTCTGGTGATCTATTTCATTGAATGGTAACTGTAGTTAATAATAATGTATTGTATACTTAAAAATTATTTAAGGACTGGATTTTAATGTTCTCATTACAAAGAAATAATAAATATGTGAAATGATGGATATTTAATTAGCCTGACTTGATCGTTCAACAATATATTTCTGCATAGAAATATCACATTGTACCCCATGAATGTATACAATTTTTATTTTGAAATTAAAAATACTAAAAAGTGTATAAATGGATTAAACCCTCCAACCAAAAGACAAAGATTGCCATAAGTGATTTTTAAAAGCCATGATGAACTATATGCTTCCAACAGAAGACTCACTATAGATCGCAAAACACAAATAAGTTGAAAGTGAAAGGAAGCAAAAAGTTATTTCATGCAAACAGTAAAGAGAGCTGGGGGTAGCTATACTAATATTAGGCATTTTGGAACTGAGTAAAAAATTGTTACAAGAGACAGGGAAGGACATTACATAATGATCAAAGGGTAAATTTACCTGGGAAATATGTCAGTGATAAACATAGGTGCATTTAACAACAGAGTCCCATGATGAATGAAGCAAAAATTGACTAATTTAAAAGGAAAAAATAGTTCTAAAACCATAGTTGAAGGATTCAAACCTTATGTTCAATTATGAAATGGAACATGAATAACAGCATAAACCAACTAGATATAACAGATATATACAAAACAATCCACCCAGTTGCACCACAATGCACATTATTCTCAAGTACATGTGGAATATTCTCAAGTATAGGACATCTGTTAAGCCACAACACCTATGGCATAGGCATAGGGGGTGTATGGTAGGTCTCAATTAATTTAAAAAGACTGATTTCATACACAATATCTTCTCTGACCACAATTGAGTGAAGGTAGAAATCAATAACTGAAGGAAAGCTGTACAAATCACAAATATTTGGAAAGTAAACAACATACTCTGAAACAATGAATTAAGAAATCACAAAGCATATTAGAAAACACTGAAGAAGAAATGAAAATGAGAAAAAACAACATGATAAATAGTATAGGATGCAATGAAGTCAGTGCTCAGAGGGAAGTTTATCTGATATGTAATGTAAATGCCTACATTATAAAAGAAAGATCTCAAATGAACAACCTAGCTTTATACATTGAGAAACTATAAAATGAAGAGAAAACTAAATCTAAAGCTAGTAGAAGGATGGAAATAACAAAGATTAGAGTGGAGAGAAATGAAATAGAAAGTTAAAAAAACAACAGAGTTGTAGCTCAACTTACAACTTAAGAAAAAGAAAACACACAAATAACCATAAGCTGAAATGAAAGCGAGCCTAGAAGCACATGGATTACTTAAACTGACTCACAGAAAACTAGAAAATCTCAAAAGACCAGTAACAAGTACAGACATAGAATCAGTAATTAAAAACCTCCCAATAAGGAAAAGTCCAGGCAAAGATAGCTTCACTCATGAATTCTACCAAATATTTAAAACAGAATTAAAACCAATCCTTTTAAAACTCTTTCAAGAATTAGAAGATGACAGAACACTTCTTAACTCACTCTAGAGGTCAGCCTGAATTATCCTGACACCAAAAGCAGATACATCTCAAAAAAGAAAACTATAGACCAATATCCCTTAATAATATGGGTGAAAAAAGTCAACAAATTAGTAGTAAATTGAATCCAACAGAGTATTAAAGGGAGTATATACCATGACTAAACTGAATGTGTTCCAGAAATTCAAGGGCATTTCAATATACAAAAATCAATCAATGTAATGCACATTTATATAATGAAGAAGAAAAACCACAAGGTCATGTCAATGGATTCAGAGAATGCATTAAAAATCTATCATGCTTTTATGATAAAAACGTACAGCAAACTAGGAAATAAAGGAAGCTTCCTCAATAGTATAAAGGACATTTATGACAGACTCACAGCTAGGATCATACTCAATGGTGAAAGACTGACTGCTTTCCCCTTAAGATTGGGAACAAGACAAGAATACGCACTTTTGCCACTTCTATTCAACATAGTACTGGAAGTTCCAGGAAGAGCAATCAGGTAAGATATAAAAGTAAGTCATCCAAATTGCAACAGGAAGTAAAATTATGTGTATTCACAGATGATAAGATCTTATATAGCTCCCTCTCCCCCTCCCCCTCCCCCTCTCCCTCTCCACGGTCTCCCTCCGATGCCAAGCGGAGGCTGGACTGTACTGCTGCCATCTCGGCTCACTGCAACCTCCCTGCCTGATTCTCCTGCCTCAGCCTGCCGAGTGCCTGGGATTGCAGGCGCGTGCTGCCACACCTGACTGGTTTTTGTATTTTTTGGTGGAGACAGGGTTTTGCCGTGTTGGCCGGGCTGGTCTCCAGCTCCTGACCATGAGTGATCTGCCAGCCTGGGCCTCCCGAGGTGCCGGGATTGCAGATGGAGTCTCGCTCACTCAGTGCTCAATCTTGCCCAGGCTGGAGTGCAGTGGCATGATCTCGGCTCACTACAACCTCCACCTCCCAGCCGCCTGCCTTGGCCTCCCAAAGTGCTGAGATTGCAGCCTCTGCCCGGCCACCACCCCGCCTGGGAAGTGAGGAGTGTCTCTGCCTGGCCACCCATCATCTGGGATGTGAGGAGCCCCTTTGCCTGGCCACCCAGTCTGGGAAGTGAGGAGTGCCTCTTCCCGGCCGCCATCCCGTCTAGGAAGTGAGGTGCGTCTCTGCCCAGCCGCCCATCGTCTGAGATGTGGGGAGCGCCTCTGCCCCGCTGCCCCGTCTGGGATGTGAGGAGCACCTCTGCCCGGCCGCGACCCCATCTGGGATCTGAGGAGTGTCTCTGCCCAACCGCCACCCTGTCTGGGATGTGAGGAGCGCCTCTGCCCAACCGTGACCCCGTCTGGGAACTGAGGAGTGTCTCTGCCCCACCGCCACCCCGTCTGGGAGGTGAGGAGCGTGTCTGCCCATCCGCCCCGTCTGAGAAGTGAGGAGCCCCTCCACCTGGCAGCTGCCCCGTCTGGGAAGTGAGGAGCGTCTCCGCCCAGCAGCCACCCTGTCCAGGAGGAGGGGGGCAGCCCCCGCCCGGCCAGCTGCCCCATCCGGGAGGTGGGGGGCAGCCCCCGCCCGGCTAGCCGCCCTGTCCAGGAGGGAGGTGGGGGGCAGCCCCCGCCCGGCCAGCCGCCCTGTCCAGGAGGGAGGTGGGGGCAGCCCCCGCCCAGCCAGCTGCCCCATCCGGGAGGGAGGTGGGGGGCAGCCCCGCCTGGCCAGCTGCCCCGTCGGGGAAGTGGGGGGCAGCCCCCACCCAGTCAGCCGCTCTGTCCGGGAGGGAGGTGGGGGGCAGACCCCGCCCAGCCAGCCACCCCGTCTGGGAGGTGGGGGGCAGCCAGCCCGGCCAGCCGCCCCATCCGGGAGGGAGGTGGGGGGCAACCCCCGCCCAGCCAGCCACCCCATTCGGGAGGTGGGGGGCAGCCCCTGCCTGGCAGCGACCCCATCAGGGAGGTGGGGGGCACCTCCACCCGGCCGCCACCCTGTCCGGGAGGTGGGGGCGCATCTGCCCGGCCACCCCATCTGGGAAGTGAGGAGCCCCTCTGCCCGGCTGCCACCCCGTCTGGGAGGTGTACCCAACAGCTCATTGAGAACGGGCCATGATGACGATGGCGGTTTTGTCGAATAGAAAAGGGGGAAATGTGGGGAAAAGAAAGAGAGATCAGATTGTTACTGTGTCTGTGTAGAAAAAAGTAGACATAGGAGACTCCCATTTTTTTCTGTACTAAGAAAAATTCTTCTCCCTTGGGATGCTATTAATCTATAACCTTACCCCCAACCCCGTGCTCTCTGAAACATGTGCTGTGTTCACTCAGGGTTAAATGGATTAAGGGCGGAGCAAGATGTGCTTTGTTAAACAGATGCTTGAAGGCAGCATGCTCCTTAAGAGTCATCACCACTCCCTAATCTCAAGTACCCAGGGACACAAACACTGTGGAAGGCTGCAGGGCCCTCTGCCTAGGAAAACCAGAGACCCTTGTTCACATGTTTATCTGCTGACCTTCCCTCCACTATTGTCCTATAACCCTGCCAAATCCCCTCTCCGAGAAACACCCAAGAATGATCAATAAATACTAAAAAGAAAAAAAAAAAAAGCATATCCAAAAGAAAAAAAAAGATCTTATATAGAGATTTTCCTAAAGAGTCTACAAAAAATGTAAACCAAATTCAGAAAAGTTACAGGGTACAAGAAAAAAACACACAAAAAGTTTTATGCCTGTACACTAGTATAAAAATCTGAAAAGGAAATCAGTAAACCAATTCCATTTAAAATAGCATCCAAAAAATACAATATTTACAAATAAATTTAATCAAGGACGTGAAACACTTGTACACTGGAAACAACAAAACATTGTTGAAAGACAAGAAAACCTAAATAAATGGAAAGCTATCTCATGCGCATGGTTTGGAAGACTTAAATATTGTTCAGGTGACAATAATAAGCAAAGCAATCTACAGATTAAATGTAATAGCTATCAAAATATCAACAGGAATTTTTGCCAAAATGGAAAAGCTAATCCTAAAATTCCCATGGAATTGTAAGTGGCCCCTAGTCCCCAAAACAATCTTGAACAAGAAGAAAAAAAATTAGAAAACTTAACATTCCCTGATTTCAAAACTTGTGACAAAGCTACAGTAATCAGAATAGTGTGGTACTGGCATATGCATAGACATATAAATCAATAGACTACAGTTGAGATTCCAGAAATAAACACATATATCTGTGGACAACTGATTTTTGAGAAGGGTGTCAAGTCCATTCAAAGGAAAAAGAATATTCTTTTTTTTAAATTTTATTTTATTATTATTATACTTTAAGTTTTAGGGTGCATGTGCACAATGTGCAGGTTTGTAACATATGTATACATGTGCCATGCTGGTGTGCTGCACCCATTAACTCGTCATTTAGCATTAGGTATATCTCCTAATGCTATAACTCCCCCGTCCCCCCACCCCACAACAGTCCCTAGAGTGTGATGATACCCTTCCTGTTTCCATGTGTTCTCATTGTTCAATTCCCACCTATGAGTGAGAACATGCAGTGTTTGGTTTTTTGTCCTTGCGATAGTTTACTGAGAATGATGATTTCCAATTTCATCCATGTCCCTACAAAGGACATGAACTCATCATTTTTTATGGCTGCATAGTATTCCATGGTGTATATGTGCCACATTTTCTTAATCCAGTCTATCATTGTTGGACATTTGGCTTGGTTCTAAGTCTTTGCTATTGTGAATAGTGCCGCAATAAACATACGTGTGCATGTGTCTTTATAGCAGCATGATTTATAGTCCTTTGGGTATATACTCAGTAATGGGATGGCTGGGTCAAATGGTATTTCTAGTTCTAGATCCCTGAGGAATCGCCACACTGAATTCCACAAGGGTTGAACTAGTTTACAGTCCCACCAACAGTGTAAAAGTGTTCCTATTTCTCCACATCCTCTCCAGCACCTGTTGTTTCCTGACTTTTTAATGATTGCCATTCTAACTGGTGTGAGATGGTATCTCATTGTGGTTTTGATTTGCATTTCTCTGATGGTCAGTGATGGTGAGCATTTTTTCATTTGTTTTTTGGCTGCATAAATGTCTTCTTTTGAGAAGTGTCTGTTCATGTCCTTCACCCGCTTTTTGATGAGGTTGTTTGTTTTATTCTTGTAAATTTGTTTGAGTTCATTGTAGATTCTGGATATTAGCCCTTTATCAGACGAGTAGGTTGTGAAAATTTTCTCCCATTTTGTAGGTTGCCTGTTCACTCTGATGGTAGTTTCTTTTGTTGTGCAGAAGCTCTTTAGTTTAATTAGATCCCATTTGTCAATTTTGTCTTTTGTTGCCATTGCTTTTGGTGTTTTAGACATGAAGTCCTTGCCCATGCCTATGTCCTGAATGGTAATGCCTAGGTTTTCTTCTAGGGTTTTTATGGTTTTAGGTCTAACGTTTAAGTCTTTAATCCATCTTGAATTGATTTTTGTATAAGGTGTAAGGAAGGGATCCAGTTTCAGCTTTCTACATATGGCTAGCCAGTTTTCCCAGCACCATTTATTAAATAGGGAATCCTTTCCCCATTGCTTGTTTTTCTCAGGTTTGTCAAAGATCAGATAGTTGTAGATATGTGGCGTTATTTCTGAGGGCTCTGTTCTGTTCCGTTGATCTATATCTCTGTTTTGATACCACTACCATGCTGTTTTGCTTACTGTAGCCTTGTAGTATAGTTTGAAGTCAGGTAGCGTGATGCTCCAGCTTTGTTCTTTTGGCTTAGGATTGACTTGGCGATGCGGGCTCTTTTTTGATTCCATATGAACTTTAAAGTAGTTTTTTCCAATTCTGTGAAGAAAGTCATTGGTAGCTTGATGGGGATGGCATTGAATCTATAAATTACCTTGGGCAGTATGGCCATTTTCACGATATTGATTCTTCCTACCCATGAGCATGGAATGTTCTTCCATTTGTTTGTATCCTCTTTTATTTCATTGAGCAGTGGTTTGTAGTTCTCCTTGAAGAAGTCCTTCACATCCCTTGTAAGTTGGATTCCTAGGTATTTTATTCTCTTTGAAGCAATTGTGAATGGGAGTTCACTCATGATTTGGCTCTCTGTTTGTCTGTTATTGGTGTATAAGAATGCTTGTGTTTTTTGTACGTTGATTTTGTATCCTGAGACTTTGCTGAAGTTGCTTATCAGCTTAAGGAGATTTTGGGCTGAGATGATGGGGTTTTCTAGATATACTATCATGTCATCTGCAAACAGGGACAATTTGACTTCCTCTTTTCCTAATTGAATACCCTGTATTTCCTTCTCCTGCGTGATTGCCCTGGCCAGAACTTCCAACACTATGTTGAATAGGAGTGGTGAGAGAGGGCATCCCTGTCTTGTGCCAGTTTTCAAAGGGAATGCTTCCAGTTTTTGCCCATTCAGTATGATATTGGCTGTGGGTTTGTCATAGATAGCTCTTATTATTTTGAGATATGTCCCATCAATACCTAATTTATTGAGAGTTTTTAGCATGAAGAGTTGTTGAATTTTGTCAAAGGCCTTTTCTGCATCTATTGAGATAATCATGTGGTTTTTGTCTTTGGTTCTGTTTATATGCTGGATTACATTTATTGATTTGCGTATATTGAACCAGTCTTGCATCCCAGGGATGAAGCCCACTTGATCATGGTGGATAAGCTTTTTGATGTGCTGCTGGATTTGGTTTGCCAGTATTTTATTGGGGATTTTTACATCAATGTTCATCAAGGATATTGGTCTAAAATTCTCTTTTTTGGTTGTGTCTCTTCCCAGATTTGGTATCAGGATGATGCTGGCCTCATAAAATGAGTTAGGGAGGATTCCCTCTTTTTCTATTGATTGGAATAGTTTCAGAAGGAATGTACCAGTTCCTCCTTGTACCTCTGGTAGAATTTGGCTGTGAATCCATCTGGTCCTGGACCCTTTTTGGTTGGTAAGCTATTGATTATTGCCACAATTTCAGCTCCTGTTATTGGTCTATTCAGAGATTCAACTTCTTCCTGGTTTAGTCTTGGGAGGGTGTATGTGTCGAGTAATTTATCCATTTCTTCTAGATTTTCTAGTTTGTTTGCATAGAGGTGTTTGTAGTATTCTCTGATGGTAGTTTGTATTTCTGTGGGATAAGTGGTGATATCCCCTTTATCATTTTTTATTGCATCTATTTGATTCTTCTCTCTTTTCTTCTTTATTAGTCTTGCTAGCGGTCTATCAATTTTGTTGATCCTTTCAAAAAACCAGCTCCTGGATTCATTAATTTTTTGAAGGGTTTTATGTGTCTCTCTCTCCTTCATTTCTGCTCTGATTTTAGTTATTCCTTGCCTTCTGCTAGCTTTTGAATGTGTTTGCTCTTGCTTTTCTAGTTCTTTTAATTGTTATGTTAGGGTGTCAATTTTGGATCTTTCCTGCTTTCTCTTGTGGGAATTTAGTGCTATAAATTTCCCTCTACACACTGCTTTGAATGCCTCCCAGAGATTCTGGTATGTTGTGTCTTTGTTCTCGTTGGTTTCAAAGAACATCTTTATTTCTGCCTTCATTTCGTTATGTACCCAGTAGTCACTCAGGAGCAGGTTTTTCAGTTTCCACGTAGTTGAGCGGTTTTGAGTGAGTTTCTTAATCCTGAGTTCTAGTTTGATTGTACTGTGGTCTGAGAGACAGTTTGTTATAATTTGTGTTCTTTTACATTTGCTGAGGAGAGCTTTACTTCCAACTATGTGGTCAATTTTGGAATAGGTGTGGTGTGGTGCTGAAAAAAATGTATATTCTGTTGATTTGGGGTGGAGAGTTCTCTAGATGTCTATTAGGTCCGCTTGGTGCAGAGCTGAGTTCAATTCCTGGGTATCCTTGTTAACTTTCTGTCTCATTGATCTGTCTAATGTTGAAAGTGGGGTGTTCAAGTCTCTGATTATTATTGTGTGGGAATATAAGTCTCTTTGTAGGTCACTCAGGACTTGCTTTATGAATCTGGGTGCTCCTGTATTGGGTGCATATATATCTAGGATAGTTAGCTCTTCCTGTTGAATTGATTCCTTTACCATTATGTAATGGCCTTCTTTGTCTCTTTTCATCTTTGTTGGTTGAAAGTCTGTTTTATCAGAGACTAGGATTGCAACCCCTGCCCTTTTTTGTTTTCCATTTGCTTGGTAGACCTTCCTGCATGCTTTTATTTTAGCCTCTGTGTGTCTCTGCACGTGAGATGGGTTTCCTGAATACAGCACACTGATAGATCTTGACTCTTTATCCAATTTGCCAGTCTGTGTCTTTTAATTGGAGCATTTAGTCCATTTACATTTAAAGTTAATATTGTTATGTGTGAATTTGATCCTGTCATTATGATGTTAGCTGGTTATTTTGCTCGTTAGTTGATGCAGTTTCTTCCTAGCCTCAATGGTCTTTACAATTTGGCATGATTTTGCAGTGGCTGGTACCAGTTGTTCCTTTCCATGTTTAGTGCTTCCTTCAGGAGGTCTTTTAGGGCAGGCCTGATGGTGACAAAATCTCTCAGCATTTGCTTGTCTGTAAAGTATTTTATTTCTCCTTCACTTATGAAGCTTAGTTTGGCTGGATATGAAATTCTGGGTTGAAAATTCTTTTCTTTAAGAATGTTGAATATTGGCCCCCACTCTCTTCTGGCTTGTAGAGTTTCTGCCGAGAGATTCGCTGTTAGTCTGATGGGCTTCCCTTTGAGGGTAACCCGCCCTTTCTCTCTGGCTGCCCTTAACATTTTTTCCTTCATTTCAACTTTGGTGAATCTGACAATTATGTGTCTTGGAGTTGCTCTTCTCGAGGAGTATCTTTGTGGCGTTCTCTGTATTTCCTGAATCTGAACGTTGGCCTGCCTTGCTAGATTGGGGAAGTTCTCCTGGATAATGTCCTGCAGAGTGTTTTCCAACTTGGTTCCATTCTCCCCATCACTTTCAGGTACACCAATCAGACGTAGATTTGGTCTTTTCACATAGTCCCATATTTCTTGGAGGCTTTGCTCATTTCTTTTTGTTCTTTTTTCTCTAAACTTCCCTTCTCGCTTCATTTCATTCTAAGGCTGGTTCAATATATGTAAATCAATAAATGTAATCCAGCATACAAACAAAGCCAGAGACAAAAACCACATGATTATCTCAATAGATGCAGAAAAAGCCTTTGACAAAATTCAACAACCCTTCATGCTAAAAACTCTCAATAAATTAGGTATTGATGGGACGTATTTCAAAATAATAAGAGCTATCTATGACAAACCCACAGCCAATATCATACTGAATGGGCAAAAACTGTAAGCGTTCCCTTTGAAAACTGGCACAAGACAGGGATGCCCTCTCTCACCACTCCTATTCAACATAGTGTTGGAAGTTCTGGCCAGGGCAATTAGGCAGGAGAAGGAAATAAAGGGTATTCAATTAGGAAAAGAGGAAGTCAAATTGTCCCTGTTTGCAGACGACATGATTGTGTATCTAGAAAACCCCATTGTCTCAGCCCCAAATCTCCTTAAGCTGATAAGCAACTTCAGCAAAGTCTCAGGATACAAAATCAATGTACAAAAATCACAAGCATTCTTATAAACCAACAACAGACAAACAGAGAGCCAAATCATGAGTGAACTCCCATTCACAATTGCTTCAAAGAGAATAAAATACCTAGGAATCCAACTTACAAGGGATGTGAAGGACCTCTTCAAGGAGAACTACAATCCGCTGCTCGAGGAAATAAAAGAGGATACAAACAAATGGAAGAACATTCCATGCTCATGGGTAGGAAGAATCAATATCGTGAAAATGGCCATACTGCCCAAGGTAATTTATAGATTCAATGCCATCCCCATCAAGCTACCAATGACTTTCTTCACAGAATTGGAAAAAACTACTTTAAAGTTCATATGGAATCAAAAAAGAGCCCGCATCGCCAAGTGAATCCTTAACCAAAAGAACAAAGCTGGAGGCATCACACTACCTGACTTCAAACTATACTACAAGGCTACAGTAAGCAAAACAGCATGGTACTAGTACCAAAACAGAGATATAGATCAATGGAACAGAACAGAGCCCTCAGAAGTAACACCGCATATCTACAACTATCTGATCTTTGACAAACCTGAGAAAAACAAGCAATGGGGAAAGGATTCCCTATTTAATAAATGGTGCTGGGAAAACTGGCTAGCCATATGTAGAAAGCTGAAACTGGATCCCTTCCTTACACCTTATACAAAAATCAATTCAAGATGGATTAAAGACTTAAACGTTAGACCTAAAACCATAAAAACCCTAGAAGAAAACCTAGGCATTACCATTCAGGACATAGGCATGGGCAAGGACTTCATGTCTAAAACACCAAAAGCAATGGCAACAAAAGACAAAATTGACAAATGGGATCTAATTAAACTCAAGAGCTTCTGTACAGCAAAAGAAACTACCATCAGAGTGAACAGGCAACCTACAAAATGGGAGAAAATGTTTGCAACCTACTCATCTGACAAAGGGGTAATATCCAGAATCTACAATGAACTCAAACAAATTTACAAGAAAAAAACAAACAACCTCATCAAAAAGCGGGTGAAGGACATGAACAGACACTTCTCAAAAGAAGACATTTATGCAGCCAAAAAAACACATGAAAAAATGCTCATCATCACTGGCCATCAGAGAAATGCAAATCAAAACCACAATGAGATACCATCTCACACCAGTTAGAATGGCAATCATTAAAAAGTCAGGAAACAACAGGTGCTGGAGAGGATGTGGAGAAATAGGAACACTTTTACACTGTTGGTGGGACTGTAAACTAGTTCAACCATTGTGGAAGTCAGTGTGGCGATTCCTCAGGGATCTAGAACTAGAAATACCATTTGACCCAGCCATCCCATTACTGAGTATATACCCAAAGGACTATAAATCATGCTGCTATAAAGACACATGCACATGTATGTTTATTGCGGCATTATTCACAATAGCAAAGACTTGGAACCAACCCAAATGTCCAACAATGATAGACTGGATTAAGAAAATGTGGCACATATACACCATGGAATACTATGCAGCCATAAAAAATGATGAGTTCATGTCCTTTGTAGGGACATGGATGAAATTGGAAATCATCATTCTCAGTAAACTATCGCAAGAACTAAAAACCAAAGACCGCATATTCTCACTCATAGGTGGGAATTGAACAATGAGATCACATGGACACAGGAAGGGGAATATCACACTCTGGGGACTGTTGTGGGGTGGGGGGAGGGGGGAGGGATAGCATCGGGAGATATACCTAATGCTAAATGACGAGTTAATGGGTGCAGCGCACCAGCGTGGCACATGTATACATATGTAACTAACCTGCACGTTGTGCACATGTACCCTAAAACTTGAAGTATAATAAAAGAAAAATAAATAAATAAATAAATAAATAAATTTTAGTGGATTACTTTGCAAATGTGATCTAATAGTTGACATTTTATTCAGCTACTTTCAGAAATATTTAATGTCTAGTTCTTTATAACTGATAATTGTGAAATTGGGGATTATGTTCTCATTTTCATTGTGCAAAGTAAGATAGTATGTTAAATTTTATGTGTTAAGTTGATGAAAGGTTAGAAGGAAGAAATCTCCTTGCTTGTTTTAATCTTCCTTTTTTTGCCATGGTCCTTCATTTCTGCTGTTTCTCAAATTCTTACTAATATGAGCATCTAATCCATGGAGATTTTTTAACATCTGCAGAGGATGCATGTGTGAGACTGTGTGTTGGGGCTCTTGCTCTCTTCTATCCTTCTGATATGCTGTGCAGACGTGTTACTCGTAGCAACTGACTGAGGAGAGAATAATCACTTTTTTCTTTGGTAGCTGCAAATTGTGTAACTGTTTGAGCCATGGAGTTTTTTGCTTATGTAGCTTGTTCCCAGCTGGATCTAAGCTGGGAAACCAATAATTATTGCTGCCTTCCTGAGAATTTCTACATTTGCCATTTTCTTTCGGAGAACTATCCTTGGTGTGAGTATATGAACTTACTGTAGAGATATACTCTTAATCATAAATAAAAAGAAATTATTTAAAACAATTCATGGTTTTGGACTTCATTATGAATATTGAGTTTCACAAAAATCAGGTAAATGATTTATTGGCATGATAATTATGACAACCATTTACATTATAAAAATTAAATAGATAGGTGTTTGTTTAAGAGAATGCAAACAGATCTTTTGGTCAAAAATAAGTTTTTTACCTTTGCGCTCTTTATCAGAAATAGATTATGAAGTGTCACCACTTAAATAGGAAATCCTTTCTAAACCTTTCTGATTTATATTTCTATTGTATGGGTGGAAGGAAAGCTTCCACTCTCCTCTCCAAAGGTTCACTGCAGACATGAACTGACAATACACAGCTTAAGAGGATAAGATAAACCATACAAACTTATTAACAGGCATAAACATGAGAGCCATCCAAAATGTGAGACTGCAAGAAGGGCCAGAAGGTTAAAGCTTAAACAGCACCCTCTTCACTGGGGAAAGGGAGATGGAGACGCAGGCAATTTAGAGGGGCAGTAAATGATTTTTAGGGGAAATGAAACAGCCCAAGCAACAAACAATTGGCCTGGGACAAATTTCCTCTGAGATGTGAGGGAGGTGGTGACAAGTTGCAAGAAGGTGAGGGGCAGAACTGCACTTTGAACATATGTTGTCTTATGATGCAGATAAAGTCCCAGGTAATCTCTTGGAACTGCTCTCTGAAGAATAAATGAAAAGTATGTCTAGGCAAGGTAATGACTTTTAATTTTTTCTCTTCTCCAGTGATTAATCTTTCATGGTTACTTCATGAAATTCCTAGGAGGGAATTTTAAGACAATTATATTTCTTCTGGAGGAACTTCCATTAATTATATAAAGAAACTTCAGAAAAAGCCCCTCTTAGAGATTCCAGGACGGATCAGCAATATAGTGGGTAGGAGAAGTTCAGAAGGAGACCTTGGGTTCTGAGGCTTATTTCTGAGGCCTTACAATCTCCACTAATTCGAAGCCGTGAGTATGCCAAAGCATCATCTTCTGGAGTATTGTCTTCTGAGAGTCAACACTATGAAGTTATTATGTTGAACTAAATTATTATTATAATTTCATTGGATTACAAGTTTTGCTATTTTATCAAGAACTATAAATATTTCTTAATATGATTTGATATAAAATTTGATTTTCTTTCTTCTTATTGCAGATAAGGCCTTCAGTATATCAAGGTAAGATTTTTAGGTATCTATTTCTTTTCTTTTTTTTTTTTTTTTTTAGACGGAGTCTCTCTGTCGCCCAGGCTGGAATGCAGTGGCATGATCTCGGCTCACTGCAAGCTCTGCCTCCCGGGGTTCACACCATTCTCCTGCCTCAGCCTCCCAAGTAGCTGGGACTACAGGCACCCGCCACCATGCCCAGCTAATTTTTTTTTCATATTTTTAGTAGAGATGGCATTTCACTGTGTTAGCCAGGATGGTCTCAATCTCCTGACCTCGTGACCTGCCCACCTTGGCATCCCAAAGTGCTGGGATTACAGGTGTGAGCCACTGTGCTCGGCCGTGTCTATTTCTTTTCAATATTTTCTCACACTAATATTTCATGTGGGCTCAAATTCAACTGGGAGTAAATACAATGAATCCTTTTATCCGGTTGACTTCTTACTTCTTGAAAATTGTACTCTTCCTGGGTTAAAGTCTAAATGACAACATAGATGGAGTTACCATTTATTGAGATAAGAGAGTAGGAGGAGGAAGAGATCATAAGAGTAGAGAGAATAGGATGAGTTTAGCTTATCACAGCAGTATTTAAGAAGCAAGTGCTGATATGAATTTGAAGTGTGGCAGGAATACTTTTGCATGACCTGGTTCTTGGAGAAATGGAAAGATGATTAAGACACTACCTGAGCCTAGAGAAAAATACAGATATTGCTGAACAAAATGTGTATCATATTAGAGGTTTATAACACATAAACCTAACATAACATAAAACATAACATGTGTTTTGAGTGTTAAGTGAAGAGGGCCATTAATGCCAATGTAGAATATGTGGAAATGAATTTGATGTACAATGTGGAGAATGAATTCTGCACATTCTTCATAGACTGTGAAGATTACCTGTTGCTGTCTGTTGAGAGCTGCACTGTCTGGCACATAGTAGGCCCTCAGAGGCTAGGGTTGGTTACAGTGATTACAACGTTGGTAGTATTGAGAAGAGGGACCTCAAGGCAGCAAAGCTCTTACAATGGGCAAATAGAAAAGAAGATTGCACTTCGGGGTCAGATGAGAGGATTAAATGCCTGGCAGTGGGGTCTGGAATTGTGGGCTGTGTGCCAAGTGTTTTATGTTCCACCTATAGGATGGGAGCTTCCTGCATGCTGTTGATGTCTATGGTGGGTGGTGACATTCTCATCCTGGGCATGAAAGGCTTGTCTTAGAGGGCTTGTGAATCATCCAGATCCTGGAGAGACTAAGTGGTAAACCTGAGATTGTACCTAAGCTTGTTGGATTTCATACACCACGTCACAGAAGCCCCTGCACTGGTTCTCAAGAAGGACAGCCTGCTGGGCAGCAGGAGAACACTGGAGGCTTTTGAATAGCCAATCAGTTGATACTTTGAATGTTCCTTCTATGGAATTGCAAAGAGTGACTGGAAGTGAATCAAGCCTGCCAAAATGAGGAGCTTTTTTGAAGGGACCTATTTATTTGCCTTGATAATTAGAGGACAGAAGAGTTATAGATAGGATATTTAATTTTCACTGTGTTTCATCTCTGATGATGGTAAAACTGTTTGAACTGATGGAATTTTCCAAGAAGAATAGTGGCTATTGATGGAGAGCAATTAGGCAAAGACTAAATGTTTCCCAATATTTGGAAAATTATCAAATAGGATTCTCATTGAAATAGGGTTGTTATTTTCATATTTCTTTTCTTAGGCTCAAAAAGCAATTAACTAACTTGCTATCTTCAAGTGCAATAATAAAGCTAAAAAGTTATTTTATGATCATAGTGCCAGATAGTGTGTGATTGCAGCTAATACATTAGGGTAATTCAATTTTATGAGGTTTTCCTAATCTTAGAGATTGTTTTTATCTTCTTTTAGTTAATTTACAACCAGTTTCTGAGAAGATTAATGTCAAGAAGGAAAAGTCAGAACTTGTAGAAGAAATATACATTGGGGAACAGAAAGTATCATTGTCTTTTCAATTTTTTAATTTTTCATGGTTTCACTTTAAATAGCTCCCACCTCCCACAATTCTGTTATTTTGGTCCTTCCCCTTTCACTTAGTGTCCTAGTTCATATGGTCTATAAACTGTCCACATTCAAAGTAAGCTTCATATATGTAAAGTACTGTTGTTTTCATTTGTGTTAGGAGTTACATAGTTCAAGATAGGTTTTTCTAGCAGTATAATATTTTTAAATTCTGGTTTTTATTACATATTTATATAGATCAGTGGATCAAAGAAACATCCTCAAGAAACTAAGAAACAACACAAGATTCTCTCTGATGAAATGCTTAAGTATAAGGTAAAATCCCTTGTTTTTGCCTGGATTACAGTCTAAAAACAGAAAGAAGAGTAATGAATAATTGTTAATGATTTCATATGTTTTATTGAAGGATAACATCAAAAACTTTGAAGGAAAAATAACATTTTGAATGATGTCATTCAAAGTACATGTTCCCAGTTGCAATTGAGAGGGATCAGTATGTCAAAAGTCTGAACTTGATAAGAATTTGGCTGCTAAATTGTACCATGATTCAATTTGGCTTTTGAGCCTTTTTGTCCATTGGGTGAATTGAGCTCTACATTTTATCTTGCTGCCCGCCACAGTAAAAGTGTGGGTGTCTGGGGGCTGAACCTTCTTCTGAACAATGACCTGGAATAAAAGTACTAATACCACAATGACTTTTTATATTAAAGGGAATAGGAAGTGTGTTTTATTTTTACAATATAGGTAATTGTCACATTATTTGGCACTGCCCTTCAAGATATACAGAAAACAGAAAATATATGAGTGATGAAGATATCTAGGCACATTGAACAGTCCCTACCCCACTTAGTGCTGAACAGAGAATGTTTCAGTGTGAATTGGGGGAAGTTTTTCTTTACGTGCCTCTTTTTAAATATTCCATTAAGAAAAGTTCAGTTGAGCTGTTTGACTTGAACAATTTCGCATTGTCTCTACTTTCTCCTTGTCATCTACTCACTTATCCCATTATCTTGTAAGCAGGAATATCATGGGTGCCACAAAATGTTCATGCCTCATGGTGTTTCTTTGCTCTTCATTTATAAATGTGCTCAACATTTCTCCTATCCTCATACTGGGCCAGCTACTTCCCCATGAAATATAGCAGTAGCTGTGGGATAGGCATGGTTGCTGTTTCATCTTTTTAGCAGACCATTTGGTGCATCTACTGAAATCCTGGTACATGTTTTGCTTCTATCCTATATGCAAAGGTTGGAAACAAAATTCTACAAAGAACTTGAAAGATGTTATTTCAATGAATACCTCAGGAATTTCAGAGGTAAATGACCCACATCTGCCACAAGACTTTCATTGCATCTTAGCTATGAGGAGAACAAATATTTCATGTCTTAGAAGATTAAAATCATATGATATCCACATGGAATTCTTTGTTTGTGGAAATTAAGTCATTAGTGAGAATATTTCGCATCAGGTTCAAACTGGCCTTAATGAAGGTGGTGTCAGGGAAGGGAAAGTGGAATCTGAAGTAGGGCAGGGACAGAAGGGAGGTACTCCGCTGAAGATCAAGAAGGAGCAGGTGGTGAAATGTTACAAATTATAGAACTCAGAGAGCTAAATATAATTACTTGCTTTTCAAATTGTTAAACATTTTTACCTGTGGTAAAATATTCATAACATAATAATTACCATCTTAACCATGTTTTAGTGTACAGTTCAGTTGTGTTAAGTATATTCATGTTGTTGTACAATTATTATTTCTTAAATGTCTTTTCTCAAATCTGTCTTAAAGTCACAAAATGTAAATAACAGATTCAAAGATTTACAGCTGAGACCCTGGAGGTCCAATATTCATAAGCTGGAAGGTTTACTATTTGATGGAGTCCCGATAGCATGGAAATGAGTTTGCCCTGGGATGGTGAAGAACAGCTTCCTGCCTTCAGATTTCTCACCTTCTCCTCTCCCCACCCTAACCAAGGTCTCAGGTACACATGCATGCACACAAAGAAAATGGTTTTATCCTTTCCAGGAATGAAAAATGACCAGAAAGTCCTCTTTGCTTCACGAAGTTCTATGGAAGCAGAAGTGCAACCTGAAATAAAAAAGATGAAGATGAAAGTAGATAGTGTTTACAAAATCTACAGACAAAGAACGACTACTGAGGAAGAGTAAGATGTCAATGTGTTCATTGACACAAATGCTGTTGTATGAACCATGTGTCAACCAAAGGAGACAATTATAATTTCCTTTAAAATATTTTATGCAATATTTGTGGCAAATTAAGTCTTTAGAAAATTGTGCTTGTCCTTCCTGCCATGATTTCTGTAATCTGCATATTTCCTTTCCCTTCATACATTCTTGTTTGTAATTGATTAGGTAGAAGAGGAGGAACTGGTACTGACGTCTTTACATTGAATACGTGGGTCACCTTTAGATCTATTTTCATAGTCCTTTAGGTTTTGATCATATTACATTGCATTTTTCCTGCCATATGGCTAATCATTTTTTATTAAATGTGAGACACTGTAAAAAATATTCAGAAACAAACTGAGGCCTAGTTGGATGTTATCTTGCAGAAAAAATGGGAGTCTACTTCTGGTGAATGGTCAGGGGTACTAGCAGACCTGGACTCCCTTTATCCAGTCAGCAATTGAGGTCATCAGTGAAGGCTCAGTCCTTATAAAGGCAAATGTATTTCCTGTCCACCTTTATTCCTAGCGTGTGACTCTTCTGGGTCCCAACCAAAGCTACTGGACTTTAGTAGGGGTCACCTTCAATGGAAGACCCTCAACTCCACTTGTTTTCCATCCAATCCCATGCAGTGTGCAAAGGGTGCTCTGCTTCTTTACATCTCAGTAGTCCCTTCTGGAATTAAGCAGTGAAACTCAGGGAAATGGGCCCCGAATGCTAGGCTGACCTTTGTCCTAGGTTTTCTTATCCATCTTGTCCTCATGTCCTTTAATGCCATGTTAGCAATTGGATGCATTCAATCATGTGTTTTATATTCTGTCTGGTGTTCTCCATTGTTCTCGTGGGAGATCAGAAGCTTCAGATGCACTCATCCCCACTCAAAAGCAGAACTCCTCCTTTGCTTTTCTTAAGATTCATGTTTTGTGTTCCTAGTTCTCAAGAGCACAGCAGGGGTAATGATGTTCTCACTGGCTTCTCATTTGCATTAAACTGTGAGCTCCTTTAGGGTGGGAACAAGTCCCTGCTCCCCTTGCATCATCAGTACCTCACAACAAACTCCTTGCTTTGGGCTACTCCAGACAGCATGTGCTGAAGGATGGCTTAGGTGTTCAGAAACAAGTGCATTCACTTTCTCTTTAAAGTGTCTTTGTCCCTGTTTCCTAAAGTTTGGGGAATTTTACGTGTCCTTCATATGAAATCAATTCTCAAATGAGATCCTTTGAATCAGAATCATGAATGAAGTAGTGTGAGGGCAACACAGCAAACCTATCTTTTTAGGCTATTGCCATTTTCTGCCTCAACTATCGATAAACTGAACCTTGTTAAACTCGATCAACACCAGGGTTGATGGTTTGCAGTTATCACCTATTTCCAGGACATAACACCCTGACTAAGGAGCCACTCAGATTATTTTTGATTCAGTAGATGTGCCCAGCACTCAGATTTACCTTTTCTGTCAACCAGAATCTTTGAAGTCGATGACAAGAGTTCCAATTCTGAATCATGGAAACGTGCAGTGGTGAACTACAGGGTTAATGACACCATATCCTGGAAGGATCTCTCTAAGGCTGATTGTCTGGGTTCTGGCACCAGCCTCTGACTGAGAATCAGGTCTCCCCATGGGAGGAGTCAGACAAGGAATGATCCTCTGCTCCATCCTGATTGATTTAGTTGTGATGAGTTGGTCAGGTCTGGTTTTCCACATTGAACTAAAATGAGCTTTCACTGTGTCAAGCACAAGACTGACCCCAGAAGGACACATAGTGCATCTCATAGAAGCTTTTTATAGTCCTTGATTTACTTACTAGTGAGTAGGAGTATAGAGCTATGAAGAGGAGCTGGAAATTACAGAGGACTTGCCAGCAGGCCAGAGTGTGAATTTTTTTTTTTTTTTTTTTTTTTGTCCCTCAATGGGAGGCTTCCATTCTCCCTCTCATTATGAAGATCTGTTGGTATATATATGGGAAGGTTGGCAAAGGACCTTTTAATCACAGTCTTCAGATACTGGAAGGGAAGAAAGAATCCCACACTGGCTACTGGATCATGTGCATACATTTCTTTCCTTTCTCATCTCAGGAAGCTGAGATGAAAGAACGTGAGCGAGCAGCAAAGGAGAGGCAGTTGTCAGAGGCGCAGGGAAGCTTGAAATTAGTAATTGAGGAAATACACACCTACAAGTGACTTCAGAGACTCAATACCAACCTCTTGGGAAACCCCTGTTGGAGTATTTTGTTTTTAACCTTTGTACAATGTTTATACCCAATTAACACAGAAAGATAAACAAATGGTCAGAAGACATATTGAGAGAGAGAGAAAATTCACACAAGAGAAAACAAAGTACTTTAAGATTTCCCAATGACTGGCCAGGCGCAGTGGCTCATGCCTGTATTCCCAGCACTTTGGGAGGCCGAGGCGGGCGGATCACGAGGTCAGGAGATTGAGACCATCCTGGCTAACATGGTGAAACCCCGTCTCTACTAAAAATACAAAAAATTAGCCGGGCGTGGTGGCGGGCGCCTGTGGTCCCAGCTACTCAGGAGGCTGAGGCAGAAGAATGGCGTGAACCCCGGAGGCAGAGCTTGTAGTGAGGGGAGATCGCACCACTGCACTCTAGCCTTGGGCAACAGAGCAAGACTCCGTCTCAAAAAAAAAAAAAAAAAAAAAAAGAGATTTACCAGTGACCAAAAACTGTGAAGTAATAAAACGTTTCCTGACTCCAATGCTGGGCAGACTGTGTTGAAACTCAGTTTACGCAAACTTTTCTAGGGATGATTGTCATCATCCTTAGGAAAGTGCATTGTTGTAGGATCAATCACATCCTTAAAAAGGACTGTGCCTGTTTATAAGCCCAGTTGTTCTTCCCTGTGAAATATGGTAAGGATATTAGTACAAGGAGAATAGAGATTTATGATAAGTGATGCTCAATGAAGGATAAATTAAGGACATACTGAGAGTAGGTAAGGAAATTGCCAACTCAGAACCCAGCAGTCATTAAATAATAGATAAGGAATCAATATAGCAACAGTTTTTTATAGTACTGTATTTTTATAACCATGTGGAATGTGTTTTCTATCTATGGATAGATTGTGTAAGGGTACAGTTGTGAGGATAACAGGAACATGGCAGGTTATTTAAAATCATACTTAAAATGGCACTTTACCTGATAAAAGTGATTCTAAACCATAGGAAAATGACGGAAGACACAGAAGAGCAGCAGAAGTGGGTAGAAGACTACTACAGATGCCAGGTAAGGAGCCTTCTTCCCAGCAGTTGCAGAATCCTTCAGCGCTGATGCAAATGATCTCATGGCCCTTAGACTCCTTAAACATATGGTTTCTCATGTGTTGGCTTTTTCAGAGCGCCACTTCTGAAAGAAAGGCTCACGACAACTGGGTAAGTTTTTTTTTTTTCTTTCCTTGCTTTTGGACATAATCTGCCAGGTCAGGACGTGGATGTATTTTTCTCCCCCACAGCTCTGTGTTTAAGCCTCGCAGAGGGAGATGCAAGAGAAGAAGGCTGCCTACAAGCAGCACAGGTAGGTAATTGTGATGGACATTTCTAAGGATGTCTTTGTTTTAAGACAAAGCTTTGAGTATCTAGTAAAGAACTTGGTGTTTTAATTCTTATTTAAGTTCATTCTTTCTCTATCTCCAAGATAGGAAATGATTGAAAAACAGAGAGTGCTGGAGAGACACATTAGTCAGGAGCCAGCTAGTGGACAACCAGGCATAGAGAATCATCCCCAAAGAGGTAGGAGCTCACTGTGAAGGCAGCCATGTAACTTCTGCTGTACAATCCACACACTCTGCTTCTCCTTTTGGGGGTGAGGGGTCAGGGTGGAGGGTAATTGTTATGTTTCCTGGAAAGAGTTTCAAGCACTTACTAAAGAGAACAGTTGTCTCACTGGGTGTCAGGACACAATTTTCCTCAAATGCCCCAGCCAAATGGCTCTCGTCCAGTCCCCCATGAATGGTGGAGCTCAGTCCCCTCCACTGACTGTGGACACCACGCCATCCTGAGCTTTTGGTTACTTTTAACAGAGGTGATGAGCCTAGAAGGGAAATGAGCCAGCTCCACTTCCCACCTTGCGTCAGAGTGAAGGCTTTATTTTTCTTTCATTTGAGAAAAGCAACACCAATAACATTTTAGAATTGGAACTGTATGTCCTAATGAGAGAGGAAATTTTATTGCTATGTCTTCATGAATCAATATTGTACAATGAGATATGTTTTAGGGAAAGAGGCATTTATTTACTATTTTTGGAGCATCCTTTATTATTTTTGTTTGTTTAAATTGTTTATTGTGAGCTATACAATTCCATTAGTAATAAATTTCTATGCAGTTTTACTCCTCTAACATTTTAAGTGTAACCCTAAAACTTTACAGTTAATTCCCATAGCTCTTACCTTTTCTCATTACTGTTAGTCTCTTTAAGTTATTTCTGTTCATTAATATTTATAATACCTGGTCTGATATGGAAGTTAGATTAAATATGAATCCAAAGAATTGTGAATGTCTCTATGGCTTGAAAAAAAGGAGCAGTGCTATTCCTGTCCAGGGTTTATTGATATTCTTTTTATCCTTGAATGCTCCTATTTTAATTTTTAGTCTGTGCTTAATTTATAAGTAGTTCCCTCTGATATGCACTGGGAACTTCTGATTTAGAGTTGATTTCCAGCTAGTTCGAGACCTACTGTTCGCAGTTAGTTGATTTGTTAAGACCAGGGCTCTGTGGTGTCCTTCTCAAGGACAAGGGTCCAGAGAGTTCCAGGGTCCTCTGTGGCATCTGGTTAATAAAGTCTGTAACTCTGGTAAGGGACCTGACTGTGACAAAGACAGTGACATGGCAGAGGTGGACATGGAGGGATTCTTATTCTGCAAAGAACATGCAAGCCAGAATAAGCCCCGATCCCTTCTCTGGCCCTTAGCAGATTCAGGACCTTATTTAGTTCCCATGAGGAACAGCAGCTGCATCCCAACTGAGAGCACAGAGGAGATAAAGGTAAATGCTGTGGTCATTTTCACTGTGCCTATTTCAGGACACTTTTGTCTTTTCATATAGCACCCTCTCCTGGCCTTGTCTCTGGTTTGTGTGTTCTGTGGTATCTTTTCTGTCTCTTTACTTTTTAAAAAGCAAAATATTCTCCACGAGGCTTCAGTCTTCTCCATTCCCAGCTGGTCATCTTTGGTGGCACTTCCAGAGACCATAAATGCTTAAGGGCCAAAGGCTGAAGAGCTTTAACTGTTCTATTTCCAGAAATAACATGAGAAGATGCCACTTAACTCCACTGCTATCGGTCTCATGGCCCAGTAGACCCTGACTGATCCTTTTTACTCAAGATGTTGCTGGGTCCCCTCCCCAAATATATGGGGATATTTTGTTGCTGTTATTTAATTCTATGGGGTAGGTGACTAACTTTTAGAATATCTGCTGTAACCCCCATAAGTGAAAAATATGAAAACTCATTCATCTAGTATTAATATGTGCTTTGTGCAATTCTGAATGCTCTTTGACAAAGCAAATTCCATGATTCATCACTGTCCCATCTCTCTTGGCAACTTTGCTATGCAAAAATGCCCCGTCTCCATCCAGTGGTGCCCTTGATCGAACATTCTAGTTGTCAGAGGTTTTATATTTGTAATAGAAAATGTACACTGGATGTGAGATAGTGAAGAGTGAAAGTCACTAATTACCTACAAGGACAATTCCCAACAAAGGCCTTAAATTACGGTCAGCTAAGCTGTTTCTCATGTGGTCCCTGTAGCTTTCACAGCTGGTGAGTCCTCCGATCACACATGACAGGATTTCTGCACTTGAAATTAAGTCACGGTTGTTTTAATTCTGTTATTTAGAACTCCCATCTCATTTTTCCATGGACAAAATTGTTCTTTATGTCATAGTGCATTTAAAATTTGGTAATACCTGTGAGTTAAAATAAATATTATAGCTGTGCCTAACTGACTTCTATAGATTAGATTGTTCTATCAGAAAATCCTTTCCCAGTTCCCCTGCAGGATGTCAGTAATTCATATCTCCCCAGAGCTTTTTGTGCCCACAGGTTGTACCTCCAGAGTAGAGAAGACCCTTTGTCAGGAAGGGAGGCAGAGGGGGACAAGAGGGTCTTACAGGTAGAGATGGGATCAATTTCCACTCTGCCTCTTGCAAGCTGTGTGACCCTGGGTAAATTCTCTCCTTCCTCTGGGATCCTCTTTCTTTCGATTTAGTGCAGAGTGGCCACACTGACCTTGCAGCATTCTGAGAATCAGAGATAGGACATAAAAGGCCTATACAAAGTTCTCCCAAGAGTAGCTGTGATTCTTGTATGAATAATGGACTTTTCATTCCTCCTTTTCTTTCTGTTCATCATATGCAAGGAACCAACTTCAGTGATGGTGGTGAGGGAGGGATGGGAGTATACCTGGGCTAGACACTCATGTGTCTGGAATATGCTTTTTTATTACTGTGTAATGGCTCTGTCTTCCCTGGAACAGGACCCAGAGTGCCTGCATTTGCAGACAGACACAGTGGCATGTGGTGACAGCAGGTTATCCTCATGGCTTCCCTTCACACCCCAGCTGTCCTCAGGACTCAGTAGAAGGGAGATTTTTTGGCACTGACACTGCTATTTTGAAATCTGGAGGAAAGAAAGGTGCCAGGGACTGTCACCTGCTGCATGGGGTTGGTGTTGGTGTTGGTGTTTTTGTCCATCATATTAATGCATTTTGAAACTTTTCTTCCTTCTGCTCTGCAGGTCAATATGGCTTTGGGAGGGCCCCTTTTTCAGGATTGCCCTACTTGCTCTACTGCATGGCTGGCTCTTCAGGACCATTTGTGGGCTGCCAGACACCTCCTCTGCCTGGGTGGCCTCTGGGAACACGACCACTGCCTCCATGCACACCACTTGGTATGTTGATCTGAAAAGTATGGACTGACTTTTAAAGCGGATTCATCTTTTTTCTCCTCATTGAATGAGTAGAAAGAAATGTCACAGATGGTACTGCAGGACTTTGCAATATGAGGGTAACACTGGCTGGGGACATGGCTATTTTATTTATTTATTTATTTATTTTTGAGACAGAGTTTCACTCTTGTTGCCCAGGCTGGGGTGCAATGGCGCAATCTTGGCTCACCAAAACCTCCACCTCCCAGGTTCAAGAGATTCTCCTGCCTCAGCCTCCCAAGTAGCTGGGATTACAGGCATGTGCCACCATGCTGGGCTAATTTTTTTGTGTTTTTAGTAGAGACGGGGTTTCTCCATGTTGGTCAGGCTGGTCTCAAACTCCTGACCTCAGATGATCTGCCGGCCTCAGCCTCCCAAAGTGCTGGGATTACAGACGTGAGCCACCGCACTCAGTGACATGGTTACTTTTCTCAAGTTTCTGAGGGCACAAAGTGGGTTGCATCATCTCCCCATCACGAGCAAGGCAGCAGGTATCTCTTGTAGATGAGGAAAGAGATTGCTTATAGAAGCCATAAATACCAATTTTGCAGGCATGTATGGAACCTGGACCATGTGGCCAGCTCTGTGAGGGATGAGACGCACCCTTGACCTGCAGCGCTTCCTATGTCCTACAGCAGAGAGACACACACCAAAGGGCAGGGATCTTGTGACCATCCATAATGGAAGCACGAGTGAAGGGCCCCAGAATGCAAAAGAGGAAGACAGATTCTCCTGGGAATAAAGAGGAGGGCATGGAAGAGAGATAAAGTTGGGAGATGTCACATGGGGGTTTGTTGAACTCACTTAGGTGGAGCTGGAAGGCCACTTCTGGCAGGCGCAAGCAGTGTGAGCAGGAGCGTGGCGGCTGCGTGAGGGCCACAACAGAGCCACTATGGGAGAGCTCAGATGGCACAGTGTAGACAAGAGAATTATCCTTCCCAGAAGTTGCTTGTTGCCCTAAAGCCTTTAGTCCATTATCTGCGGGAAGGATGATTCTTTCCCTGGATGTGTGAAGGCTCTGGATCAGGGTGAATGAATGCCTAGAGGTCTGGGAAATTTAACTTGGTTCTATAAGGGGACCCTATTTGCCTGAGTTTATTATGGCTCAAGGAGACTAACAGTGGTTCAGTGGAGCTGCGGCCTTGGCCTTCAGAATGAAACCGACTCTGCTGGGGAACTGAAGGCCGATCCTGAGCTGCCCTGGCAGGTTGGGTCTCAGCTCATTCCTGGCACTCTCTGCTTCTCACCTCTGACTCCCAGCTTTGCATCTCCACATTGTCATGCAAAATTGTCACCCTTCCCTCTGTCCCTGCTGTCTGAGCCCAGATACCAACTTTCAGTGGAGCTCAGGGCCTCAGCTTTCTTATAAATGAGCTGGGGATGATGTGGTTTATGAGGTCATTGTGAGGACAAAGAGACCAAGCCCATAAAGGAAGCATTTTCCAAAATAGCTGACAGATGTTAGACACTCACCCCCTCACTGTTTAAATGAAAATATTCCCACTCAGAAGATCATCAAAAGATGTTCATTGAAGTTCATTAGATAAACCATAGGCTGTAATAGCTCAGGCCCAGAGATTTCCAATCCCTGTTTCAAAAGATAAGGCAAAGCCCCTGTCTCCACGATTAAAATTCAGATTCTACCAGATAAAAGAAAAGATAATTATAAGAATGTGTACACAGTTAAACTGTAAGACCTATACCTGAGACCCATAGATAATTGCTTTCCATGGCATATAGACACAGATGCAGCCACACACAGAAGTATTTATCAGGGGCACAGATATTTTATAGAAGACAAAGTGTATATAAGACAAAAGAAGATCACATGGAAATAATTTTTTTTTGTTTTTTTTTTTTTTTGCTTTAAAGGACAAGCTGAAATTTGAAGAGGCCCCTGAGCTCTGACAGCCATGCTGTGGCTCCTACATAACTTGGAAAAGTATCCAATACATTTTACGCTGCCTGCCCAGTGCTGCCTCATCTGTCTCTAATCTTCTGTAGTGTTTCCCCTAATAAAGGTTTGCAGTCCTATCTGTTTGGGCGTCTGTTTTCTGGAGGACCAGATGACCCCCCGGTGTACCAGGTATGATTCCTCATACACTGTTCAAACCCAGGCAGATATTGCAGTGCTGGCTGCAGAAGCAGGGTTGCCCTTTGGGTAGTGTCGACTGGGAGGGCCCCAAGGGGGCTTTCTGGGGTGGGGAAATATCCCGTATCAAGCCATGAGTGGAGATTGTGCTCATTCATTTTAGAAATAGTCATCGGGCACCTGATGCCTGCCAGTCACAGGGGTTCCTTGTGATAAGATGGACAGGAATGTATCCCCATGAGGTGGCTGATTTATCTCAATAGGGAATAGAAGAGGGACCAGCAGTGGCTGTGGAGCCAGTGATGAGACCCTGCAGAAGCTCAGGGTTTGTCAGAGCCCTATCCCCACTGAACCAGCTGCCCCTAGTAGCACCAAATGCAGGTGGGTCTGACAGAAGCTGAGCGGAGAGCAGACATTTCTCAATAAGTTTTGTGTCCCCCCCACCATCTTTCTATAATTTTCAAATTGTGGGATGTGCAGAGGTCAGTCGTGAGAGGCTCCCCCTGAACAGGGCTGGAAAGGAACACAGAGTGTAGGGGGTGAGGTTTGTAAGAGAAAGGAACAGGCAGAGAGAGAATGGGAGTGGGGAAGAGAAAGGGGGTAGCGGGAAGGGCAGAGAGAGAGAAAGGAGAGGAAAAGGAGGGAGCAGAGAGAAGCAGAGAAAGAGAGAGCAGGGAACAAAGGCCCAGGTGAGGGGATAGGTTGTATCACTATTATCGTTCAAAGATTTTTTTAATTTCCATCTTGATTTCATTTTTGACCCAGTGATCATTCGGGAGCAGGTTATTTAATTTCCATGTATTTCTGTGGTTTTGAGGGTTCCTTTTATAGTTGATTTCTAATTTCATTCCACTGTGGTCTGAGAGAGTATTTTATATAATTTTGATTTTCTTAAATTTACTGAGACTTGTTTTGTGGCCTATCATATGGTCTATCTTGGAGAATGTTCCATGTTCTGATGAATAGAATGTATATTCTGCAGCTGTTGGGTAGAATGTTCTGTAAATATCTGTTAAGTCCATTTATTGTAGGGTATAGTTTAGGTCCACTTTTACACTGTTGGTGGGAGTGTAAGTTAGTTCAACCATTGTGGAAGACAGTGTGACAATTCCTCAAAGACCTAGAGACAGAAATACCATTTGATCCAGCAATCTCGCTACTGGGTGTATACCCAAAGGAATTTAAATCATTCTGTTATAAAGATACATGCATGTGTATGTTCATTGCAGCACTATTCACAATAGCAAAGACATGGAATCAACCTAAGCACCCATCAATGACAGACTGGATAAAGAAAATGTTGTACATATACACCATGTAGCCATTAAAAGGAATGAGATCATGTCCTTTGCAGGGACATGGATGGAGTTGGAAGACATTATCCTCAACAAACTAATGAAGGAACAGAAAACCAAACACTACATATTCTCACTTATAAGTGGGAGCTGAGTGACGAGAACACATGGACACATGGGAGGGAACAACACACAGTAGAGGCTGTCAGAGGAAGGTGTGGCAGGCGAGAGAGCATCAGGAAGAATAGCTAATGGATGCCAGGCTTAATACCTAGGTGATGGGATGATCCGTGCAGCAAATCACCATGGCACAAGTTTACCTATGTAATGAACCTGCACATCCTGCACATGTACTTCTGAACTTAAAATAAAAGTTGAAGAAAAAAAAAGTCATGCGCTTTATTGTGTGAATGTTTTGCCACACTTAAACACATAAATATTATATGTATTATATATATTCAATAAATATAAAATATTAAACAATATATAATATACTTAATAGATATAAAATATTAAACAATATATATTTAAAATGTAAAATTATATATATATATATATATGTAAATGATCTCTTCTGGAGGTTAAAAGAGGCCAGAGTAAGTAGGGCCTAAAAACAAGGGCTTCTATTGATGGTTTTGGAACCTTACAAATATACTAAAAACCACTCAGGTATATACTTAAAATGGTGAATTTTATAATATATGAATCATATCTCACTTAAAATATTTTAAAGCAAGTAGCTGTGTGACCTTGGCAACTTGTTTAGCTTTTCTACCTTGACTGATTCATTGCACATTCAGCTTATTGTCTTATCATGAGAGAGAAGGCAGGATGAACATTGGGTGACCATGAGCTGTATTGGCTCTAAAGGCCTTGGAAGGTCTGGATGGTCCCCACCTCTCCAGTGACTCCTGCATCCCAGCCCCCGACCCTCTGTAGTCTGTGCATGAACCCTCAGAGGGTTTCTCTAGTGCAACCTGATCTCTTCCACCCAAGATGCCCCGTCCCCTACCTGGTGTACCCTTATTTATCCTTCAGCTCTCAGAACAGGAATTTCTTAGGGAAGATTTTCTTAATTCCGTAAAAGAAGTTAGATTCTTTGTAATATACCTTCAATGAGTTCTGGTCCTTCACTTCAGATCACTTATTTCTGGTATTGGCTATACTTCTACTACACAATTCTTTGATTAAATCTGCTCTGCTACTCTACAGCCCTGTGAAGGTTGTTGTGGCTTTGCTTATCACGATGTCCCCATGCTTAGGAGAGTGTGGGCTTTCCATAAGTGTTCATGGAATGGGTGAGTGAATGAATGAATCAGAAACCAGGCACAGAGAAAGATAGAGGGCCCTCTTACGACTCCTTCAGTTGTTCTGTAGCAGAGTTGTGTTAGAATCTAGGTCATGTGACTTCTAGTCAAAATATCACCAGTCTCACATTTTGTCTAATATTTTAAAACATAAGAGATGATTACTCCTAACCATTACTTTTCTGACCCTATGTACAATGCTCCTGTCTGTCTAAGACTCACACCACTTACCTTTACCACCCTCTACTACTCCTGGTTGCTATAATTTACCAATCTCCCAGTCATTCCTTATCCATTAAAGCCTTCATCACGAGGTTCATGATCTTTCCTTTACTCCACGTCCCACCATCATCCTGAGTGCCTCCTACATCTATATGAATGACAAGTTCTACCCTCTGGTCTCTTCATTTATTGACCCTGATCTCTAGGGAGTGTCATGACACTTAATCCACCTGTGGATATACTCTTGTGTTAGCATCACCTGCAAATGTTCTACCTCTGAAATCTTAAGTCTATGTATCTCACTGTTTGACCACTGCTGCTATGGACTAAATTGTATCTCTCCCAAATCCATGTGCTAAAGCCCTTCTCCTCACTGTAATGGTATTTTGAGATGGGGCTTTTGGGAGGTAATTGGGTTTAGATGAGGTCATGTGAGTGATGCCCTCATGATGGGATTCCTGCCCTCATAAGAAGAGACACTGGGCACGGTGACTCGTGCCTGTCCTAAATACTCTGGGAGGCTGAGGCAGGAGGATCACTTGAGGCCAGGAGTTTGAGACCAGCCTGGGCAACATAGTAAGACCCTGTCTCTACTAAAAAATATATAAATAATTAGCCAAGTGTGGTGGTGTGTACCTGTAGTCCCAGCTGCTTGGGAGGCTGAGGTTGGAGAATCACTTGAGCCCAGGAGTTTGAGGCTGTAGGGAGCTATGACTGCATCACTGCACTCCAGTTTAGGCAATAGAGCAAGACCCTAACTCTTAAGAAAAAAAAAAGTAACAACAACAAAACAGAGAAAGAGACTTTTTGCTCTCTCTCTCTCTCTTTCTCTGTCATGTGAGAATACCACCAGAGGTTGATAGTCTGCAACTCAGAAGAGGGCCCTCCCCAGAACCTGACCATGCTGGCACTCTGATCTTGGACATCCAGCATCTACAACTGTGAGTAAAATAAATTTTGGTTGTTTAAGCCACCCAATGTATGATATTTTGTTACAGCAGCCTAAAACAACTACCTTCAGTCATTCCAGCTCCATTGACATCCCCAGTGCTTTGCCTTCACACAACTTATCTGCCTTTTCTTGAATTCTCTTCCTTCCCCAGTCAGCTTAGTTTCTTAGTCTTTCATCTTAACTATTTTCTTTCCAATATCACTAGATCCCTTGCCCACTGCCCTTTTATTGGATCTTCTTGGCACAACTTTAATCCTGCTTCAATCCAACTGTTTACTTTCACTATGCTTATATCTGTATTTTAGAGTGATATTGGAGAAAATCACATAACTACATAGATTAGTGACTTTGAAAATGAATGCTCAGCAACCTCAAATGTGATCTTATAATTACCCATTTCTCCTTTATTTTCGCAATCTGCTCTTTCTTCCATATTCAGCAATGATCATTTTAAACATCCTCCACTCAGAATTCTATCACATCATTTTCACATTCTCGTCAGGTGACATTGCCTCATACTTCACAGAGTAAACAGGAATTGTCAGGTGGAAACTAGCTCAACTTCCTGCTGTGAAATCTGTAAGTTTATAAGTTATCTGTACTTGTAATTCTTTGTCTTGCAATGGAAGGGGGGTCCCTTTAGATTAAAGCAATTCCTTTTCCCGTGCTTCATATCCAGTTCTGCATTTCTAGTGTGTGCTAGTGATTTGACAATGTGCTTACACAGTGAATGGACAAGTTTGGTTTCTGGCTGAATGGTGAATCAGCATCAACCTACAGTTGCTGTCTTCCCATAGCCTTCATAGATGTTCAATTTAGTGATGTGTTTCCAGTCCTCAATCACCCCAGGGCTGATGGATCCTCCTACAGACACACAAAGCTTCAGACTCTTGAATCTGTAGCTGGAGAGGCATCAAAAGTTGTTCTTAGCCTTAGTGAATATTTCTACCAATAACAGGTCTGTTGTGAGAAAGAAACTTGCAAAAATGATACAGATATTGCCAAACATATAGGAGGTACTCATTAAGTGGTAGTTTATGTTCTTATTACTAGTCTTTTAGATAATCTATTCAGACATCTCAGTTACATCAGTCTCTATGAAGATTCATTTACTCTTCTGGACAAGAAGTATTAATGCTAAAAGTAAGTAAGTATTAACTGATGGTAGGAAGCCAGCCTTCTGTAGAAACCCTTCTGAGTTCTATTATCACCCCAAAAACCTTACCTGTGCATGAAGAATGTGTCAGCAATGGTAAGGTAAAGAAGGAACTAATTTTCTGAAGTCTGGGGATGGAGAGACAGCCACCAATTTTACAAACTGGCCTGAAAGTCTCTGGATATTATGAGAAGTTTCCATAGGGCCCCAGACATAGATAAATAGTAGCGAACACTTTTTATAAGCCCACAATTCATTTTATGTGTATTTTATTTTGGTGATGGTAGAAGGGTCCAGTGTGGGAAGATGATTAGAGCAAACCTCTTCATGGTCTCAGATAGAGATAGAATGACTATGTATTTTGAACACAAGAGTGTCAATTAATTGTTATGTGGTAGCTCATCTGTATTAGATAATACCTGACCTGCCCACCGAGTTAGGTCTTGAGACTAAGAAAGATCAGAATTGGATAACTGTTTCTGAGTTAATTCCAAAGGCACCATTTTATCATTGCCTTTTTATTATTAATTTAAGGGTACAAGTGAGAGTTGACTATTTGTAAAATTTTAAGTCCTTTTCTATCAAGAGTATAAGAAATAATCTGTCTGGGCACAGTAGTTCATGCCTGTAATCCCAGGATTTTGGGAAGCAGAGGTGGGAGACTTGCTTGAGCCCAGGAGTTCAAGACCAGGCAACATAGTGAGGCCAGGTCTCTAGAAAAAATGAAAACAAAAAATATCCAGGTGTGGTGTCATGTGCCTGTAGTCCCAGTTACTTGGGAGGCTGAGATGGGAGGATCCCTTGAGCACCTCAGCAGCCTGGGCAACAGAGCAAGTCCCTGTCTCAAAAAAAAGAAAGAAAGAATCTGAACATTTTATATGGGATGGCATGTTGATGAATAAAGATATACTGTATTTTAACTTAATTATTTTTAATTGCTCCATAAAATGCCAATGAACTAGGCATTTATGTCATCATAATTTAATACGTTGCTATTCTTTGTTTCCACAAATGCTCCCTTCAGAGAGTATATGTCCTTGCTCACACAGCTAAAGTAAAATTTAGAGTTAAATAATTATTTAGCAAACTCTAAGGCATGATACAATGCTTTGGAACCTGTGCTTTCTCATTAATCTTTAGTGATGATTAATCTGGGCATCACCCAGACTCCACAAAACATTGGCAGTTCCACTTCTCAGTGGTTACTCTAGAGAATTCTAGGATATGTGCAAAGATTCTTATTTCAGCAGCTTGGAAAAGATTCGAGTATCCTTGATAGGTACTTGGGGCTCATTAACATATAATTCATTCATACTAAGGAATACTATGCAATGATTAAAATATATTACACATATTATCATAAATAGAGCTCTAAGGAACAGTGTGGAGTGAAAATGCAGGTTTTACTATGATATACATAGTATGATACCATCTATATAATCCCATCCCAATATTTCAGTATATTGCAATGAAGATGGGTAGATAAATATAAATTTATTTTTAAAAGGCCTAAAAGGATTTATATCCAATAAGGAAGGTGGTCTTTGTTTTTAATATTTACCTTATTTATAGGTAATGTATTTGTCTTTAATGTTTATCTTTTTAAAGGGAGGTGTAATTACAAATTGATTAAACAAACTCAACCTTATGATTATAATTTAGTTCTATATTCTGGACTCCTGTGGAGCCAGAAGATATGGCTTTGAAAAGTCACAAGAGAATAAAAAAATCCCACACTCTAATGAAGTTATTGTCATAAATGGCAACAAGATAGGTGTGTTAATGAAAGATAGGATTGGATCTACTTCAGCAAATTGAGGATTCCTAATCTTATTTATGATACCATGAGTGGAAATGGACTCTCTCCTGAAAGATCCTCTCTTACCTGGCGAAACACTTGTGCTGAAGCAGTTCCTGGTACATCAGTGGATTTGCAGATAGAGTGGTGACGGAAGACCTGGACAGAGCCTGGGACCCCAAGGAAGAAAAAACCAAATCTATATGTTAAGTAGGAAAGACAGTTGAGACCGTGGCGAGGGAAGGTCCAGGGAAGGCCACTAACTTTGAGACTCGGCTGGGTCATGCCATTTGTCATGGAGATTTAGTGATTCCTCACCCTCCAGACCTTGGGAGATAATTTAGCTTTAGCTGTGTGAAACTAGCAGCTATCATGTTATTCACTGATATCTGAATAGATACACAATGAGGCATTTACTTCTGGATCCCAGAAGCCTTGTTTTGATCTTTGTTGCTTTGAATAATAAGCCTGGATATTGCCAGTAAAATTGTGGATTGTGGAGGCACTTAAGAGGTTAGCACAACAGTTTAGAGATTGTGCTGTGGAGTTCAATAGACCATGATTGCTTAATGTCTAATTCCACCTCTGTGATTCCTTGGACTAGGTACTTATCTTCTATGAGACTCAGTTTCCCCAGTTTTTCCTTTACAGGGTTGTTGGAGAGATGAAATGAAATAATGCATATGAAGTACCAGTGAATAGTCAATGAATAGTAACTGATATTAATATTGTCTTCTTCAATCTCATTATTGTCCTTTAAAAGTTTTCTTTTCAGGCCAGGCATGGTGGCTCACACCTGTAACCCCAGCACTTTGGGAGGCCAAGGTGGGTGGATCACCGGAGGTCAAGAGTTCAAGACCAGCCTGGTCAACATGGTGAAAGTCTGTCTCTAGTAAAAATACAAAAATTAGCTGGGCGTGGTGGCGGGCACCTGCAATCCCAGCTACTCGGGAGGCTGAGGCAGGAGAATCGCTTGAACCCGGGAAGCGGGAGGTTGCAGTGAGCTGAGATCACGCCATTGCACTCCAGCCTGGGTGACAGAGCAAGACTCTGTCTCAAAAAAAAAAAAAAAAAAAAAGCTTTCTTTTGAGTGCTACAACTGAAGTAGCCAAGTCCTCCTAATTCCAAAGGCCCTAGAGAAGTGAGGGGGCATTGCTCTCAGAAGTAGGGAGAGCATCTTTAAGTCAAGATTACATTCCGAATTTAATTCTTGATTTGCCCCATTTGGGGCATGAGCCACTGAGCCATTGCTAATGCCTCTTTCTGGCCTCTGCCCCACATGTCCCACAACAAGGACCTGGTCTTACATTTAGAACAGTCTCGGGACAGAAAATTGGCGTGTGACACAGAAACACACAGGCTCCTTGGAGCTGAGCTCCCAAGGCAGTACTTAGAGATAAAGATCCATCAAAGGCATCACTTACACCAAAAAATATTTGTTGGCTGGAGGTCCATCCACCATCTAAAGAGGAATAGGAAAGCCATTTGGATTTTCTCATGTTGGTACTAGCAACAACAATAATACTAGCTATTATCAAGCACTAATCTGTGGAGAGAAACAAGGACCACCCAAATGAAAACAAACAAAGGCTATGAGGCCAGGAGGCTAATGGAGTCTCCTTAAATTCTGTGAGTATCACTTAATTGGTATGATATTGCCTTCCAGGATTCATGGCTTTCAGGGGTCTCTGAAGTGTTCTAGTAAGCACTTTTATTAATTAATGAATTGAATAAATGAATGATCTCCTAAACCATTTTAATAAATGAGTTAGAATAGTTTCTCCTATTCTGATTCTCTACCTGATATCCACTGGCCATTATAGCTTATGAGAGTCAAAGCCTTTGAGGTGAGTATGAACATCACATACACCTGTTTCCCCTAAGGAACCTTTGAGTAGAGTTTGTTAAGAGAACTTGAGTGTGGAGTCACAACACACAACCATTTATCTTAGGCAGAATTGAATGTAAGGTTGAGAAACTTAACCACAGACAAACCAAACTAAAACAAATGCAACCCAATTAATTACTTAATTGAGTGTTCAACCAAAGAGATTGAAATCAGTTTCAGCATCCCTTGAATTTGCCAAGAGAGACGTTTACTTCTGAACCCCAGAAGCCTTGTTTTGATCATTGTTGCTTTGATTAATAAGCCTGGATATTGCCAGTAAAATTGTGGCAATTTTACTGATGCTAGAAAGAGGCATTAGCATTGGCCCAGTGACTCATGCCCAAAAGTATTCGTGAGCTACTTAAATAATTTTTTAAGGGGTAGTGTGATGACATGTGATTCTCATCTTAGAATCTGACTCTAGAACCCCAAACCCTCATAAATTGTGACTCTATCTCTGTGTTTATCTCTACATATAGTGGTCAACACAATTATTCACCCCGGTGCTGGTAGCACTGAAGAACAAGTAACATCCAACGGTGCGTCTTTGGGATAATCATCCTGGATCCCTCCTCAACTGCATGGATTCACTGCTCTTCCTCTTTTTACCGTGTACTCTTAGATTTTTGATCTATAGTAATCTACTTTCGATCCTTTGGTGTACACCCTCCCACCCTGCTTTCAGCCCTGTTCCTTCTCTCAATATTGATGTTTTCTGCAATCTTGAGTAACGAACTCTTTTTTTTAGCTTTAGTCTCATGAAACTCTCCCTTTACCACTCCAGAGAAGAGCTTTCAAGCCTGAATAGGGTGTGTGAGGACTATATCTGGAAGGCTGGCTGAAATCCATTCCCAAATCATACTGGGAATACTCGGCCAGTTTGGAAACTCCCATTGTCCCTTTGGTGAAGAATACAGCCATTGGATGTTGACTTTTGGTCCCCATGAAGGTCTGCTTTGGAGGTACAACTCTGTAAGTTGCAAAAGATGCAACAGCAAGGTTCTAAATTTAGGTTCTCTGACTTAGAGCCTAGGCTCCTGGTTTGGTAATCTTTGATTTTTTAAAATAACAGCTAGTATCTTGGTATATTGGGGGATGATTTGTTAGAGGTGCAGCTGCCATTTTTTCCCTTAATTTTTTTGCATTAATTTCTGTTGGATAAGTAACATATGATGCCTTTATGTTCCAGCCTTATTTTTCTCAGTAAAATACCCTCTATTTACTCAATTGCTCAAGGCAAAAATCTGTAGTAATCCTTATTATCAGTCTTTCCCTATGTATCTACTTATCTACCCAGCTATCTATGCCACATCCTAACCACTGGCAAGCCCTGACAACTTTACCTCTACAACGTGTCACAAGTCTGTCTCTCTTCATTATCTGTACTCAGGGCTGGGACTAAGGTGGAGCAAGTGAAACATTTGTGACAGACATGATATTTAAGGGGATACCAGCAAATTCAGTAGTCAAGATAAATAATATTTTAGTGAAATATTTTTAAAATAATCAAAACTACTGTCAAAAATTAATAATAAAATATCCAAATTTAATTTAATTAATTAATTAATTTATTTTTGTGTTGGAGTCTTGCTCTGTCATCCAGGCTGGAGTGCAATGGTGTGATCTCGGCTCACTGCAACCTCCGCCTCCCGAGTTCAAGCAATTCTTCTGCCTCAACCTCCCAAGTAGCTGGGACTACAGGCGCCTGCCAACACACCCAGCTAATTTATATATTTTTAGTAGAGATGGGGTTTCACCATGTTGGCCAGGCTGGTCTTGAACTCTTGACCTCAAGTGATCTGCCCGCCTCGACCTCCCAAAGTGCTGGGGTTACAGGTGTGAGCCACCGTGCCCAGCCACAAAATTTAAAATAAGTACATGACAATGAATGCTCCCAAAGTGGCCAAGTATACCCAATACGATTTAGGAATGGGATTCAGCCAAGCCAGCTTCAAAGTATAGTTCTCACACAGCCTGTAATCCAACCAGGCAGTTGCATGACTCGCCTTACTTGGTCACCCTAATGTTGTCTCTGGTTCCAATAAGATTGTATTTATAAAAATAGAAGCAGGTGATCTGTCAGCAGAAGTTTGCCAATATGATTTTATTAATTAAAAAAATTAAATTATTGCATTAAAAACATAAAATTTATGAAATTATAAATTATAAACAGATATAAATATATAAAATAAATATGTAAAATTATATACAAATTTTTAAACTTCAATTATGAAAATTATTTTATAATTTGATTTTTAAAATGTATTTGAAAATTAAAATATTATTTCTCTTGATCACTGGATTTTTCAGTGCCCCTTTACATTTTGTGCCTGAGGCGAGTTCCTTATTCGCCTTGCAAATTCCCAGTCCTGTGTCCACTGCCACCATCATGGTCCATACCAACACGGCTTCTCACTTAAACGACTGCACTGGCCTTCTGCCAGGTCCCTTTACTACCTGTCTTGTCTCTCATTGTTCAGACAGCAGTTGAAGGAGTTTTTAAAACGTCACTCAGATCAAGTCCTTCTCCTCCACATTCCACAGACATTTCCTACATAACCTACAAGACCCGCTGTAATCTCGCTCTCCCTTGCTATTCAACCTCCTCTCCTCCTACTCTCTTTTCCACTCACCACACTTCAGGCACCCTGGTATTCTTTCTGTTCCTCAAACAAGTCAAGCTCTTTCCCACCTCAGGTCCTGTACCTTAGTATTCTCTCTGATATTATTCCTACAGATATTCAAAAGGCTGGCTCTATAGTATTCAAGTCTCAGCTCATCCTCTCCTAAGAAGCCACCAAATCTAAGATAATTCCCCCATCTCCACATGAGATCACTCTATTTAATTTGCCTGTTTTTGTTGGGAGTTTCTTTTGGAAACTGTATTATCTTGATCATTTATGTGTTTTCTTGTTGTCCATTTTGTTGTCTAGAATATAAAATCCATGAAGATAGGGGCTTTGTCTGTCTTGTTCATGGTTTTTTTTTTTTACATCTCTGGACACTGAAATATTACTCTCTAAAGATGGCATTTATAATTATCAAACTTAATACACTAGTCCCACCTTATCCCTGGGGGATATGTTCCAAGACCCCCAGTGAGTGCCTGAAACCACAAATGGTACTGAACCCTATATACACTATCTTTTTTCCTAAACATGCATACTTATGATAAAGTTTTATTTATAAATTAGGCACAGTAAGAAATTGAAAACAATAATTAATAAAATAGAAAAATTACAACAATATACTGTAATAAAAGTTGTGTGAATGTGATCTCTCTCTCTTTCTCAAAATATCTTATTGTACTGTACTCAACTATTTTGGACCATGGTTGACCACATGTCACTGAAACCACAGAAAACAAAACCACAGATAAGGGGAGACTACTGTATTTGGCTAACCTGAGGATAAACATGGCATCATGTTGTTTTAATATGTATTTTCTCATATCCCAGGGCCAGTGGGTTTTTTTTATTTGTATAAATTTAAGGGATACAAGTGCAGTTTTGTTACATAATGGTGAAATCTGGGCTTTTAGTGTAACCATCACCAAAATAGTGTACATTGTACCCATTAAGTAATTTATCATTCTTCACCCTCTCAAAACCTCCCACCTTTGCGAGTCTCCAGTGTCTATTATTCTACACTCTATATCTGTGTGTACACATTATTTAGTTCCCACTTATAAGTGAGAACATGCAGTATTTGACTTTGTATTTCTATTATTTCACTTAAGATAATGGCCTCCAGTTCCATCCAACTTGCTGCAAAAGACATAATTTCATTCCTTTTAATGACTGAATGGTATTCCATTATATAATTTTGTATATATATAAGCTTTTTATTATGTTTTGTAATGTGTTTATATTTTTATCACCTATTTTTTTACCATCTCAGAATGAATGGTCAAGTATGAATCAGAAGATGAGACGTTCACTCAGACTGAGAACTTGTAGGCCAGATCAGGGATTCTTCTGTTGAGGATGTTGGGGAGTTACTCTGTTTTTTTTTTTTTTTTTCAGGACTAGAAATTACCATTAAGCTTCTCATTACAACCACTCACACCACCTTCTCATATAACATTCTATCTTCCAAAATCAGACATTTTCTTGATTTAAGTTTCTCATTTTCAATGTCCACTTACTGAATCAGCTCCTTGAAATCCAACCACCCATCATAGCACTTATCTGACACCAGGAGCTTGGTCTTCAAGGTAGGGCAGTCAAACATGGCAGAGACCATGACTGGGAACATAGCCTCACTCGCACCAAAGCATTGGGCTTTAGACACGTGTAATTGTTAGCAAATTTCCTTGGCAGTCAGCTGGAGACTCCCAGGCACAAAGATGATTCCTGAAAAGGTCTCAAATAAGGCTTCATACATATCTTTTGAGCAGAGAATATTTCCTCAAACATCCTGGAAGGCACAGATGAGGTCTCTGGAATACCCTTTCTCTTGGGAGTTTCTCCTCTGTATTGGGGAAGCAACATGATGGTGGCTGAGGAAGAACTGAGACATGCAGGAGACTGAGCTCATTGAAACAATCCAGTGATCAGTGGCTCTGCTGCTGTTATCCTTTCCCCTCGAGCAGTCCTAAATTTATATGGTTAGGCTTCAGACCACTAGTTACTTGAAATGTAGCCTGATTTTGAAACTGTGATGCAAGGGGGTTGTGAAAACTTCCCCTTTGTTGTTTCCTCCTGGCTTGAGAATGGCTTGTGCTATGGATTTCTGGATTTGCATTGGAGACGAAAAACAACAACAACAACAACAAACAACTTCCGGCCTTTGGCTGTTTCTGTAGATTCTTTTGCATCCATCTAACACCTGTTGGGGGCCTTCTATGAGACTGGGACATGCTGGGTGCACTTGTGTGCCAGAGGCTGTTCTAACAGAGGCTTCTCTTCACTTTTCAAGCTTGGAGAACTAGAATACTTCTAGGAGCAACTGATGATGACATTGCTTGTCTTTCAATGCTTACACTCCCTACTATAGATATATTGATTATGGAAAAGGATCTAGTTAACCAGTACAGGCCTTTCCCACATACCCCACCTTTATCTTCTGCTTCTCAAATTGAAATTCTTGGGCACCATAAAAAAGTCATTTTTCATAATAGCCCAAATGTGCAAACAATCTAAACAATCTAAATATCTATTGACTGATGAATTGATAAACTTTGCTATTGGCCTCCAGCTCCTTGCCCTGGTAACTTTCCTTAGTTATTCTTGTAAGTCCTACATTTTGTAGCTATTGCTATTGGAGCAAACAATTGTCCAGGACCCCAGATTCTACTCCTTACAGCATGGCGTAGATGGTTTTGACTTGGAACTTTTTAAAGAAGTTGTCAGGGGTCATCTATCACAGATCCTGAAAACACTCTATAATGCACTCAGGAAACAGCTAATATGAGCTATGCTATTTTCATATGATCTTACCAGGAAAAAATAGTTACAAAAGATACCCAGAAAAGAAATGAAAATGTACCATATGGTATCACCAAACATGAACTGGTTATATTTTAGAATACATCTGCTCCCAAATTTTTATTTCATTGTTTTAGAAGAGTTCGACAATTTGTAAATGGATTAATTGGTTAATCCAGACACAGTGTTAGATGCTGGGGACTCAGAGGTGAAGCAAATACTGCCCTGGCCCTCGAGGGCTTCACATAAATCACCAATTGTAACTACCTGAGGTAATGGAGATACAAAGCACCAAGATTGGCTTGAGAGAGTAAAGGAAGTCTACCAGAGCAGGTGATGGTAGAGCCCAACTTGGCAGCAAAGTGAGATTTTTGCCAGGTAGACAAGGAGGGGAAGGAAGGAATGACAGGAACAGGGAAGCTGATGGGCAGGTAAGTGTAAGGAACCATGATGGGCTTCTTCCACCTGGTACATTCAGGAGACTATGAGTAGTCCAGGTTTTCTGGAGTGAGGTATAAAGTGACAGGCCAGGGGGAATGCTGAGAGATTTGACCAAATAGAATCATGGTATTTTAAAAGCAAAAAGCCAAAAACATCACCGCCTGCTGAAAAATACACAAATGTTTTCCTCCAAACTTAGGGAAGAAAATCCAAATCCAGCCCCTGCCTCCCTCTCTGCCCTCAGCTGCCTCTTCCTGCTTCCTCTCTCATTCTGCTCCAGTCACAAAGGCTTCCCTGCTTGCCAGCTGGATTTCTAAAACCAAGGGAACCTCCTCTGGTCTCTAGCAGGCTCCACCATGGACTCAGACTAGATCTTTCTATGACCTTCAGAGTCTTCTTCCCCAATACCCACTATCCTTTCTTGAAGCTCTCCTATACCATGTTTGTCTCAGGCCATATGAGCTACTACTCTTTTTACTATTTTTCCAGATAAACCCAGATGACTGGCAGCACACTAGTAATTTCACCCTCATTGTAGGTGAAATTCACCAAGGACCTTTTTAAAGGAGGAGAATGATCCTAGAACAAAATGTTTTGTGAGGTAGTGAGCTTCCCATCACCAGTGATGTTCCAGCAGAAGTTAAATGCCCGTTCCCAGGGAAGTTGTAGGAAGGAATCACTCACTGGGTGGGATCACATAGAGGACCTCTTAAGATTTTATTCTAACTGTACACAAACACCTAGACAGACATTATAATTTTATTAAAAGAAGGTGATATAGGTATCCCATAATTAAGCAAAATATATAAAGTATAATTTTTTCAAATAAACAAATTTGAAGGGGTGTATTTCATAAAAGGGATCCATTTGGGTGACTTTAACTAGAATCCTAAAATATTACAGGTAAAAGGGACTTTATTCACTTTGTTTTCTAAAACAAGAATTCTTTCTAATAGAACATTTTAGCACAATTACATTTGTTTAGAATTTGACCTGGTACATAGTAGGAGATAAATACATATTTGTTTAATGAATGCATAACCAAAGAAAAAATGTGATGTATATAACTTTTCAAAAATACAGCTATCGTTCCAAGTAAGATTCAAGTGTACAGTTTTGGCTGAGAGGACCTAGTTTGAGAAGTTGCTGTTGAGTGCAATAACAATAGTGAAAGGTGCTTGTTTTGTTTAATTTTGGTCTTGTTGTTTGGTCATTGTTGGAGAACAAAAGGTCAACAGTATTTTCTGGTGACAATTATATTCCTTTTAAAAATGTGGATCACCAGTAAAACTTCCAAAAGAAAACATCTTCACGTGTCCTTAGGTTATGTAAATGTCTATTGAGGTGCTCGAGAGGAGGCATGTTGTCTCACAGTTCCCTTATTCAGAATGTACCTGCCCCCACCCCTTATACATATGACCCACCCCAAGCCTCAGCTGCACTTCACCACCTGGTGAGTGGAGAGGGTGCCAGGCATGGTAAGCACAATCCCCACATGGCAAGCCCAGACAGTAAAGGTCAGATCTCTTGGGAGTGGCTGGGGGTTGAGATTATGAGGCTCATACCTATTTCTCTAAACTCAACACCCCAGTGGCCAATCTTTTCAAGAAATAGGAGGGAGAGCTTTGAATGGACTCTGGATTCATGAGGCAGCTTTTAGGGTCCCTTAGAGACCCTTCCCTGTGGCCTCATCTTTTGCTCCCCCTATCCCTTTATCACAGGAATTGCTGCCTCTAATACTGGGATGGGATCTACATTTTCAAGGGACGGTTCCTGTTGCACCTGCTTTTTAAATGAAGCTGACTCTAGCATAATATCAGCTGCTTGGAAAAGAACACCAGTCTCATCAAATAAGTCATCTTCATTGCCCGGCACATTGACTTGTCAAGTTCCAAATGTCACAGCCTGGGAAAACTCAAGAAAACTACAAAGCAAATTAATGCTGGAGCAGTGGGCCCTATGACTTCAGCAATTTGAATTCATGATTACAAAAACTAGAAAAGCAAAGACCCACTGCAGTGCTCAACATGAACCAAAACACAAATAGACTCAGCATTTTTAGTGTTTTTATGACTAGAAACAGAATCTATGCATACTGTACAAAGTGAACAGAAAACAAACATTAAATTAAAATAATGCATAATCTCTGATTTTTATTGTTTTGTGTTAATCTGTATTTTCAATTTTTGTATAATGTCCATGTGTTTGAAATAATAAAATAATGAGGCATTTAAAACTAATTACTTTCAACCTTCACATAATTTTGTACTTACGTTACTTTGTTAGCAACTATTTCATTAAATTCAGGATTCTGGATCTAGTGGGCCCTATCAGGTGAACAAGAAACCATAGTGAGAGAAGTTGAGGAATCTGCAATGAGTGTCTAGAAAAGTTACTTGAGCAGACTCACGGCATCTCAGACTCATCAGTACCTGCTGGTTGCTGCAAGGTGAGTGGGAGATCTGCTGGCTGAAAGGACCAGAGGAAGGCCGGACACCTCGCCCGTTCTTAGAACACCCTTGTTTTTATCAGCTTGGGCTGCTATAACAAAACACCATCGACTGAGTGGCTTATCAACAACAAACGTATTTCTCACAGTTCTGGAAGCTGGAAGTCTGAGATCAGGATACCAGTGTGGCCGGATTCTGGTGAGGGCCCTCTTCTGGGCTGCAGACAGCTGACTTCTCCTTGTACCTCCACATGGCAGAGAGCAGAGAGAGGAAGCAAGCTCTGTCTTGACTCCCATAAAGACACGAATCCCATCCATGAGGGTTCCACAATTATGACCTTATTTAATCCTAACTAGCTCTCAAAGGCCCCACCTGCTAATATCCTCACACTACGGAGCTAGGTATCGACATATGGGTTTGCGAGGAACAAAAACATCCAGTCCATAAACGCTAAGATCACCCAGTGACTGCCACTCTCTAGGATTCTGGGAAACAACATCTTTTGTATCCCCTGGTGGTCCGGCATACCAGTACAGGGAGCTATTTATTGCTGGCAATGGCCGGGTCTTTCCTCTCTTATCTACAGTGTATCTCCCTCCTGTGGGGTTAGGGATATGTGGTGGGTGGAGGGGTGAGAAGTGACAGGCAGCTAAGGAAGGCCATGAGAAGCAAGTAGCAAGGGAGAAAGTGCAAAGCTGCATGAGGTGGGTAAATAGAGGGGCAAAACCCTGTGACTGATGACCTCAGTGACTATGCAGATCAAGTTCCTGGGAGATGAGCATAACTTTAGATCCAGTACCAATCAGGTTCCTAGGTTTTTCTGGCTCCCATGGGTGGTTCCCTCATCCTGTCAGAGTGAGCTTCATGCCGATCCTTTTTGTATTGCTGGGTATTCAGGACATTGTGTTTGGAGGTCCACAGATCCTGTTGATACAGAAGGATTGCCAGAGTGCAGGCCATCCTAGGGTGGCCACCATAGCTGCCATGGAATTTTGCTCTAGTGAGAGAGAACAAATAAATGGAGAGATAGTCCATGTAAATGGCCTGGAAAATTCTATAGTTTTGAAATGCGTAGTCTCCCAAAATTGATCTATGTATTCAATGCAATCCAAAAAACTCTGTATTTTAGTGTGTGGAAATTAGTAAACCGATTCTAAAATTTATATAATATTCAAATGTTCATGAAAAAGAAGATTCATTTTAGAAAGAACCAGGTGTGAAGTTGGCATGGTGCTGACACGGACTCATTTGCATATGAAATACTTCATTAATGATAATTCGGCATTGCAGACCATGGGAAATTGACTGTCCAATTTGAATATTGAATGTTCACCAACAGAAGGATAAATAGATGCATTTTTGGCCTATTAATATAATGGAATGCTAGGGAGCAATAATGAAAATGATTTTTACAACTATAATGATGAGTAGGTGAAGCCAGACACAGAATTATGCATACCTTCTGATAACTTTCATATATATCTAAGAAATGCGGAAAATGAAACTCTGTTTTTCCAGAGATGCATATGTAGTTGGAAAATTATACAGCATAGCAAAGAAGTAATTACTAAAAAAGAATAGTGGTCACCTCAAGGAGTGAGGGTGGAAGATGCCAGGAAGAGGCACATGGGGACTTTGAGAATGCCAACAATGTTCTAGTTCTTTACCTTGGTAATGATCTATAGGTGTTCATTTTTACACACATATTTATATTTCATTCACTTTTTGTGTATGAGTGATATATCATAGGGATAAATGAGGATTATGAGAAAACATGTAACATTTTATAACAATACATTTGAACATTTTAATGTAGTGAATTAACAAACATTAGAAAAATATAACTCAACAAACTTGACTCACGAAGACACAGAAATTGTGACTAGACCTATAGCCATTAAAATAAATGAGTGGGTAATTTAAAATACTTCCCCCAAACAGTAAAAGCAATAATAAAATACGCTAGACTCACCAAATATTACAGAAGAAAATAATCTCAATTTTATACAAAGTCTCCTAAGGAACATATGAAAGAAAGAACATTTCCCAGTTTATATCATGTGATAATGATAATTTTGATAGTAAATATGACAATGGACGCATAAATAAAGGGCAATAAGAAATCAATCACACTGATGAAAATAAATGGAAAATCCTCAAGAAAACGTTGGTAAATTAATTCAGCAATCTATACACAAAAGAATATATCAAGACCAAGATAGCTCTATTAAGAAATAAATTTGTATAATCCACTATATTATTAGAATAAAGCATGGAAATCATATGATTATCTCAGTAAATTTAATCATACAGCATAGCAAAGTGTTTGATAAAACTCAAGTATAGCAAATTATACAGCATAGCAAAGTGTATGAAAAAACTCAAACTGCATTTATAATAAAACATTGCCAATATCTAGTAATAGAAAGAAACTAATGATGTACATCCTCAACAAACTAGACGGAGGAGGAACATACTTCAAAATAATGAAAGCCATTTATGAAAACCCACAGCCAACATCACACCAAACAGGGAAAAGTTCAAAGCAGTTCCTAAGTACTGGAAGAAGCCAAGGATGCCTACTTCCACCTCTCCTATTCAACATGGCACTGGAAGTCCTATCCAGCACAATCGGGCAAGAGAAAGAAATAAAAGGTATTCAAATTGGAAAAGAGAATGGCATGATGTATTATATATAATGAAGGATGTTGAATTTTATCAAATGCTTTTTTGCATCTATTTAGATGATCATATGTTTTTTGTTTTTTATTCTGTTTAAGTCATGAATCAAAATTATGTTTAAGATGATTACTTTGAGTTCTTTTTTAGGCAATTTATAGACTTCAAATTCTTTGGTAGTTTACTGGAGTTTCATTTGTTTCCTTTGGTGCTGTTATATTTGCCTCATTCTTTGTGATCCCTGTAGACATTTATTGGTGTCTGTAATTTGAAGGAGCCAACCCCAGTCTTTATGGACTGGTTTTGACTGATAAAGACCATCTCCTGTTGGGTCCTCAGTCTGATGAGATTGCCTCCAGGATCACAGTTGAGTGGGGAGGGAGCAATGACATGTAGTTGCTACAGGTTCTGCAAGCAGGGTCTATGGTTGGTGGGCTTGTTAATTCAAGAGGGCCTGAATCCAGTTTGGTCTCTAGGTGAACTTGACTGCTTTCAGGATCTGGTCAGTAGGGCTGGTGCTGGGATTAGGGTCCACTTCAGGGCCCATACACTAAAAGTCTGTAGCCTGGTTACACACAGGGGTGGCTTCCTCCAGGTCTGTGGGAGGGCTCCCACTGGGTCACCGTGTGGGCCCCGGGCAAACAGTACTGGCTTTGGTCTGCAGATAAAAGAGGCTGGATCTGAGTCATAGAGCTGCTTCAGACTACTGCCTACATTGTTGGTTGTTTCTGTATTATAAAACTCAACTAAATATTATGTGAACATTGACCAGGAGACAATACCTGAGGAAATATTTTTAGAAGTCTCTTAGTAATTTACTGGTGCCTCCCCATAGAGAAAACAATGAATGCAACACCCTTGCTCAGATGTCAGTTGTGTGAGTCTCTGAGACAGGGCTTTTGCCTCCCATATGCCAAGTAATAGCTGGTTCTGGTTGGCAGCTCTTTTTCAGGAATAAACACCGATGAAAGGGAGACAGGAAGGGAGGCAGGCCAAGTGTTAAAGCCCTTCACAATGGGTAAGGCATCCATCTAGTCTCAAAGGGGCTTCTGATGTTGCTGTCATTTTCCAAGCTGCCTACTGTAGTTTTTTTTTGTTAATAGTCATCTCCTGAAAACAAAATGTAGAAGCTAGATGGACTCTGAATTTTGGCTAATAATTGTTCATATTAAACCCAAAATGAAATTTAGTTATGTTAGACCAGATTTTTCTTATCACTCTCCCTATCAGGTAGTACTACGCATTCCAAAAATTATTGCATGTACGATATAGTCACAATGGAATTAGAGCTTCATTTCCTGAAGTAAACAGTGTTGCAATAACTTGTATAGGTATTTATAGGTCGAAGTTATTGCTGCTTTCCTTGACAAAGACATTACCTCCTCTTTACTGAAGAGCATCATCAAGTATATTTTATCAAATATTTTGCAATCTTGCTTCCTTTCTTATGTTTATATGTTATTTATCGTGAAAAAATTTGACTCACAAGAAATTGCAAAAATAATACATAGAATTCACTGTACCTTTCACCCTTCACCCAGCTTCCCCAAAATATAACATAACCATGACACATAATCTTGGTGTATTATAAAAGTCAGAAAATCTATAATGGCACCATACTATCAATTCACTTACAGACCTTATTCTGATTTCACATTCCTATATATACTTTCTTACGGCATATGTGTGTATGAGATGTTGTCATTTGTACATATTTGTGTAACCATCATCACAGTCATGATATAGAAGTGTTTTATCACAACAAAGACTGTTCTGGTTGCTCCTCTTTTACAGCCAAACTCTCCCTCCAACACTAACCTTTGGAACCTAGCAATATCTTTTTAATCAGTATAATTTTGTCACTTCAAGAATAATTACAAAAATGGAATAACACAGAGTGTGATCATTTGAGATGGGCTTCTCTCACTCAGCATAATGCCTTTGAGATTGTTCTAAGTGTTGTGCATATCAAATAGTTTACTATTACTGTTGAGTAGTATTCCATTGTATGGATGTACAACAATTTGCTTATCCAACAACATTTGAAAGGCATTTGGGCTATAATTTTTAAGTGTACCATTCTGCAGCATTAGTAATATTCACAATGCTGCACAACCATCACTACTATTTATTTTCAAAACTTTTCCATCATTCCAAGCAGAAACTCCATACCCATTAATTAGTAACACCCCATTGCCTTCTCCCCCTAGCCCTTGAAAACCACAAATGTACTTTCTGTCTCTATCAATCTGCCCATTCTAGAGAATTCATAACAGCATAATCATAAAATATTTGTCCTTTTGTGTCTGGCTTATTTCACTTGGGAAATTGTTTTTAAGCTTCATCCATGTTGTAACATGTATCAATCAGAAACGCATTCCTTTTTATGGTTGAATTATATTCCATTGTATGTGTATGCTACATTTTGTTATGCATTCATTTGTTGATGAACATGGGTTTCTACCTTTTGACTTTTTGGAATAATGTTATAATGAACACGGACATGCAAGTATCTGTTCAAGTTACTGTTTACCTTTTTTTTTTTTACTAATTACCTGGGAGTGAAATTGTTGGATCATATAGCTCTATGCTTACCTATTTCAGGAACCACCCAATTTTTTTCCACAGTGTCTGCACCATTTTACCCTCCCACCAGTAATGAATGAGCATTCCAGTTTCTCCAAATCCTCACCAACACTGGATATTTTCATTTTTTTTTAAATATAGACATCCTAGAAGGTGCAGTGATATCCCATTTTGGTTTCAGCTTGCATTTCACTAATGATTAATGATGTTGAGGTTTTATCATGTGCATATGGGTCATTTCTGTATCTTCCTTGAAAAATGTCTATTGAAGTCCTCTATCATTTTTAAAAATCCGGTTGCTTGTTTGTTTGTTGTTTAGTTGCAGGAGTTCTTTACATCTTCTGGATAATAAATGCTTGTAAGAAATGTATGATTTGCATATATTTTCTCCCATTTTACAGATTTTTCTTTTCAATTTCTTGATAATAACCTTTGATGTACAAAAGGTTTTAATTTTAATGAAGTACAATATATCTGTTTTTCTTTTGTTGCTCATGGTTTTTGTGTCATGTCTAAGAATCCATTGCTGAATCCTAGGCCATGAATATTTACCCATATGTTTTCTTCTAAAATTTTAATAGCTTTAGCTCTTATATTAAGGTTATTGATCCCTTTTTAGTTATCTTTTATACATAGTGTGAGTAGGGGTCCAATTTCATTCTTTCACATGTGGCTATCCAGTTGTATCAGCACCATTTGTTAAAAAGAGCATTATTTTTCCATTGAATGAACTTGACACACTCATCAAAAATCAGTTGTCTGTAGATGTATGTGTTTATTTCTGGAATCTCAGTTCTATTCTGTTGATTTAAATGTCTATGCATATGCCAGTATCACACTGTTTTGATTACTGCAGATTTCTATTAAGTTTCCAAATCAGGAAATATGAGTCTTCTAATTATTTTCTTTTTGTTCAAGAATGTTTGAGAGAATTGGGGGCCCCTTACAATTCCATGGGAATTTTAGGATTGGCTTTTCCATTTCTGCAAAAATAAAAAATCCTATTGCTACTTTGATAGCTATTGCATTGAATCTGTAGATTGCCTTGGGTAGTATTGTTTTCTTTTCTTTTCTTTTCTTTTCTTTTTTCCCCCTGAGATGCAGTTTCACTCTGGTTACCTAGGCTGGAATGTAATGGCGCGATCTCAGCTCGCTGCAACCTCTGCCTTCCGGGTTCCAGCGATTCTCCTGCCTCAGCCTCCCAAGTAGCTGGGATTATAGGCGCCTGCCACCATGCCCGGCTAATTTTTTGTATTTTTAGTAGAGACAGGGTTTCACCATGTCAGCCAGGCTGGTCTCGAACTTCTGGCCCCAAGTGATCCACCCATCTCGGCCCCCCAAAGTGCTGGGATTACAGGCGTGAGCAACACCACCCGACCTGTATTGTCATCTTTACAATATTAAGTCTTCCAGTCCATACATGAGATAGCTTTCTATTTATTTAGGTTTTCTTTTGTTTTCAGCAATCTTTTGTAGTTTTCATTGTACAAGTCTTTCACCTCCTTGATTAAATTTATTTGTAAGTATTATATTCTTTTGGATGCTATTTTAAATGGAATTGGTTTACTAATTTCCTTTTCAGATTCTGGTACTAGTATACAAACACAAAAGTGATTTTTGTGTGTTTTTCTCATATCCTCAACTTTCCTGAATTTATTAACCGTACAATTTCGTGGACTTTTCTTAGAAATTTCACTATGCAAGTTCTTATCATCCATGAATACAGATAATTTTACTTGTTCTTTTGGAATTTGGATTACTTACTCTTAATCTTACCTGATTGCTCTTCCTGGAACTTCCAGTAGTATGTTGAATAGAAGTGGTTAAAGTGGGTATCCCTGTCTTGTTCCTAATCTTAGAGGAAACAATCTTTCACCATTGGGTATGATCCTAGCTGTGAATTTGTCACAAATGGCCTTTATGATATTGAGGAAGCTTCCATGATTTCCTAGTTTGCTGCATGTTTTTATCATAAAAGCACGATGGATTTTTAATGCATTTTCTGAATCCATTGACATGATCATGTGGTTTTTCTTCATTATATAAATGTTGTGTATCACATTGATTGATTTTTGTATGTTGAAATACCCTTGAATTTCTGGAACACATTCAATTTAGTCATGGTATACAATTCCTTTAATATTCTGTTGGATTCAATTTGCTACTCGTTTGTTGACTTTTTTTCATCCATATTAATACGGGATATTGGTCTATAGTTTTCTTTTTTATGCTCCCTGTATCTGCTTTTGGTGTCAGGGTAATGCAGGCTGGCCTCATAGAATGAGTTTAGACGTGTTATTTCATCTTCCAATTTTTTGAAAAATCTTAAAAGAATTGGTGTTAACTATGTTTTAAATATTTGGCAGAATTCATGAGTGAAGCCATCTTGGCTTGGAGTTTTCTTTCTTGGGAGGTTTTTGATTACTGATTCAGTGTCTATACTTGTTATAGGTCTTTTGAGATTTTCTCATTCTCTGTGAGTCAGTTTAAGTAATTTATGTGCTTCTAGGGATTTCTCTAATCCAGGTTATCTAATTTTTTGGCATACAATTATTCATAGTGTTCTCTTATAATCATTTTTATTTCTGTGATGTCTGTAGTAATGTTCTCACTTTCATTTCAGCTTATGGTTATTTGTGTCTTTTCTTTTTTTAAGTTGTAAGTTGAGCTACAACTGTGTTGTTTCTTTAACTTTCTATTTCATTTCTCTCCACTCTATTCTTTGTTATTTCTTTCCTTCTACTAGCTTTAGATTTAGTTTTCTCTTCATTCTACAGTTTCTCAATGTATAAAGTTAGGCTGTTCACTTGAAATATTTCTTTTTTTATAATGTAGATATTTATATTACATATCACATAAATGTCCCTCTGAGCATTGACTTCATGGCAGCCTATGCTTTTTATCATGTTTTTTTTCTCATTTTCATTTCTTCCTATTTTCTAGTATGCTTTGTGATTTCTTATTTAATCCATTTGTTGTTTCAGCGTGTGTTGTTTACTTTCCAAATGTTAGTGATTTTTCCAGTTTTCCTTCAGTTACTGATCTCTACTTTCAATTGTGTTCAGATAAGACATTTTGTATGAGATCATTCTTTTTAAATTCATTGAGACCTACCATAGGCCTATGCCACAGGTCTTGTGGCTTAACATATGTCCTATGGTTGAGAACATTGCATATGTACTTGAAAATAATGTGCATTGTGCTGATATTTGATGGATTATTTTGTATATATCTGTTATATCTAGTTGGTTTATGCTGTTATGTGTCTTCCATTTAATAATTGAACGTAAGGTTTGAAACCTTCAACTATTATTTTAGAACTGTCTATATTTTTTCTTTTAAATTGGTCAATTTTTGCTTCATATATCATGGATCTCTGTTGTTAAGTACACCTATATTTATCATTGGCATATTTTCCAGATAAATTTACCCTTTGATCACTGTGTAATGTCCCTCCATGTCTCCTGTGACAATTTTTTACTCAGTTCCAAAATGCTTGATATTAGTATAGCTACCCCAGCTCTCTTCTCTTTGCTGTTTGCATGGAATCACTTTTTGCTTCATTTCACCTTCAACTTATTTGTGTTTTGGGATCTACAGTGAGTCTTTTGTTGGAAGCATGTAGTTCATCATGGCTTTAAAAAAATTATTCTGGCAATCCCTTTTGGTTAGAGAACTTAATCCATTTACACATTTTTTCATATTTTTAATTTTCAAATAAAAATTGTATACATTTATGGGGTACAATGTGATGCTTCCATCCATGCAGGTATATATTGTGGAATTATCGATGGCTAACTAAATATCCATCACTTCACATATTTACTATTTCTTTGTAATGAGATCATTTAAGTCCAGTCCTTAAATAATTTTCAAGTATACAATACATTATTATTAACAATAGTTACCATGCAATACAATAGATCACCAGAGCTTAATCCTCATGTCTAACTGAAATTTTGCACCCTTTGACCAACATTTCCCTTTCCCCATACACCCACTTCAAGCCTCTTGTAATCACCATTCTACTCTCCACTTCTATGAGTTTGACTTTTTGAGATTCCACATATAAAAGAAATTGTGCCATATTTGTCTTTCTGCACCTGACATATTGCACTTAGCATACCATCTTCTAGAGTCATTCATGTTCTTACAACTGACAAGATTTCCTTCTTTTTTATGGCTGAATACTATTTCATGGTATATAAATACCACACTTTAAAAATTTATTCATGTGCTGATGTGAACTGAAGTTTTCCTTTCCTTGGCTATTGTGAATAATAATGCAATGAATATGGTAGTGCAGTCATCTCTTTGACATACTGACTTCATTTCCTTTGTCTATATATCCAGAAGGGGATATCAAGATCATCCAATAATTCTATATTTCATTTTTGGGGGAACCTCCATACTATTCCCAAAATGGCTGTACTAATTTACATTCCCACCAGCAGCATACAATTTTTCCCTTTTCTTCACATCCTCATCAACCCTTATCTTTCAATTTTTTGATAATAGGCATTCTAACATGTATGAGATCATATATTATTACACTTTTAATTGCATTTCTCTGATGATTTGTGATGTTGAACATTATTTGATATATCTGTTGGCCATTTGTATGTCTTCTTTTGAGAAATGTCAACTCGAGTCCCTTGCCCATTTTTCAATTCAATGATTTGTTTTCTTCTTAATGAGTAGATTGAGTTTCATATATATTTTGGACATAAGCCCCCTTTTTTTCCTTCAATCCAATGCCCTAACTTTTCAAACAGGCTCTCCCTGACTTTTCCTATGAGTCTTTAGGCAATCTACTGTATGTCTCAACCATAGCATTTTGCCCAAAGAAGCTTCAGGTTTTAGTTATCTGCACAATGTTTTTCAGCAATGACTGCTGCTTTCCCACACTTAGTGGATTCCACATTAGTGAAACAGAGATGGGTGCCTGTGTCACTCCTTAAGGCAGCTCCCAGAAGGTTAGGACAGACAAATAGAATGATTTGTGAGTATGATCTGTTCTGCTCCTTCTAGAATCTGGAATCGGGGCTTCACAGTGGAAACACAGGCTACCATCTTTAAAATGGCTGCAGAGCCATGGAGTGGGTGGGGCAATGTGAAGTAAACACTACAAAGCTTTCCTACCATTTCAAGTTTGCTTTCTTTTTGATTCACCACATTTTGTTTTTGTTGCTATAAGACTTTGGCTGTTTGCCAGTGTCTGACAAACTTTGTTTTAACAACTTCTGCTTAATTTTCAGTGTTACTGTGGAGAGACAGGTGCTTGGAGCTGCCTACTTCACCATTTTTTGATGCTTTATCCTCAACATCTTGAAAAAATCTTGTCTAGAATTCCACCCTTCTATTTTTCATTCGCTCTCTTGTTAATACATAAGACTTCCTTATTCTCCATATCTTCACTGTCACACCTACTCAGCAACACAGAACCTTAAATGAACCCAAACATCTATCCTTTCTTACCTTCGTTGGGACTTTCTCACCCACCTGGATAAAATTACACAGCCAGTCATACTGGTTCCAGTCCGGATTTGTGATCACCAATTGCAAGTGGATTTTCCGCTATGCTAAACACTCATGCAATGTGGATCACATGTCAGCAAATCTTTTCAATTTATTCAAGAACTCTTCTGAGCCTGTTCCTTTCTCCTCAAACATTTGACCATGGGCTCCTGTTTGCCTGTTCACTCTTAAAAGATCACTCTATCTCATATCACAAGGATCAGTAAAGGCCATTGTATGGGAAATCTCTTAACATCCTCTAGGATGTAGGAATTCCACTTCATCTGAAACATCTCCTTATCCTTCTCTCCTGTTGCAATGGAAGAGGTTTTCCCACTCTGACCAAAGGCCAATCCCTACAACTCTGTACCAGATCCCATTTTTCTCTACCTTATCAGGAAATGTCTTCTATCATTCATCTCTTTGCCCTTCACTATTCTCTATCTCTTTTCTATACCTGTTCCCTCTAATCAGCACTTAAAGAAGCTCAATTCTCTCTCATCATTTAAATAAATGACAAAGATCAATAAGCAAGATCATGCCATTATATGAACATCTTTTATCAGGTGTTGTGGCCAAGTGGTAAGGCATTGGTCTCGTATAATCACATCTTTCTCCTCCACTGTTTCAAAAATGTTGACTAGGTTTGGATTTTCTACTTTAAAAAATTTATATTTTTCCTTCTACAATTAATACATGAGTCAATATAATTTTATGTTTAAATTTTAAACAAAACATTTAAATCTGTTAATCCTTCTTGACAATCCATTATACATGCCACCTCCCACCCCTCCAACCATATGTAACCACTCTTGTTAGTTTAGTATATCTCCTCCACACCTTTTTTCCCATGCATATACATACATTTAGATGTATAATTAGAAATAGCCATATTTTTCTGAAGGGTATTTGTAACAGTAATAGCATCCTTGGGAGTACATATGTAATGGCCGCAATAATATTCCTTGCAAAACTCTGCCTATAGAGAGTGTAATTGACAAAAGACGTCAGCTGCTGTCCTTGTAAATGCATTTCTGTGTTGGTGTCGAAGGCAAATCTCACATTGGCTTGTCTTAGCCAATGACCAAGTGTGGCAGGGACTTGTTCTTTCTTTCTTATTTTTTAAATTTTTATGTATTTACTTTTATAGATTTAGGGGGTACAAGTGCAGTTTTGTTACATGGATATGTTGCATAGTGATGAAGTACGGACTTTTAGTGTAAACATCACCCAAATAACGTACGTGTACTCAGTAGGTAATTTATCATACCACACCCTGCTTTCACCCTCCAATCTTTCTGAGTCTCCAGTGTCTAGTATTCCAGTCTCTATGTCCATGTGTACACATTTTTTAGCTCTCACTAATATATGGACATTTGGTATTTGACTTTCTAAGTTATTTCAGTTAAGATAATAGCGTCCATTTCCATCCATGTTTACACAAAAGACATAATTTTATTCTTTTCCATGGCTGAGTGGTATTCCATCACATTTTCTTCATCCAATTATCCGTTGATGGACAAGTTAGGTTGATTTCATGTCTTTGCTATTGTAAATAGTGCTGTCACAAACATATGTGTGCAGATGTCTTTTTAAATATAATAACTTATCTTCCTTTGGGTACATATCCAGTAGTGGGCTTGCTAGATTGAATGGCAGTTCTATTTTTAGCTCTTTGAGAAATCACCATACTGCTTTCCTTAGAGACTGTACAAATTTACATTCCCACCAACAGTGTATAAATGTTCCCTTTTCTCCCCATCATCACCAACATCTGTTATTTGTTGACTTTTTAATAATAGCCATTCTGACTAGTGTCAGATGGTATCTCATAGTTTTAATTTGCGTTTCTCTGATAATTAGTGATGCTGGGCTTTTTCATATACATGTTAGCCACTTGTGTATCTTCTTTTGTAAAAGGTCTGCTCACATTTTAATGGTTTTTTTTCTTGTTGAATTGTCAAAGTTCCTTGTAGATAATGGATATTAGTCCTTTGTCAAATGCATGGTTTGCAAATATTTTCTCCCATTCTTTAGGTTGTCTGTTCACTCTGATAATTATTTCTTTTGCTTGGTTTAGCTATTTGGCTTAATTAAATCCCACTTGTCTATTTTTCTTATGGTTTCATTTTCTTTTGGGGTCTTAGTCATGAATTATTTGCCTAGGCCAATGTCCAGAAGAGTTTTTCCTAGATTTTCTTCTAGAGTTTTCATAGTTTCATGTTGTACATTTAAGCCTTTAATCCATCTTGGTTAATTTTTGTATATGTTGAGAGATAGGAGTCCAGTTTTATTCTTCTGCCTGTGACAATCTAACTTTTCCAGCACCATTTATTGAATAGGGTGTCCTTTCCCTAGTGTATGTTTTTGTCAACTTTGTCAAAGATGAGTTGGCTGAGGGTATGTGGTATTATTTCTGAGTTATCCATTCTGTTCCACTGATCAATGTATCTATTTTTATATCAGTACCATACTGTTTTTGTTACTATAGCATTGTATTATAATTTGAAGTCATGTAATATGATCCCTCCAGCTTTGTTCTTGTTGCTTAGGATTGCTCTGGCTATGCAGACTATGTTTTGGTCCCATATGCATTTTAGAGTAATTTTTTCCAAATCTGTGAAAAATGACATTGGTATTTTGATAGGAATTGCACTGAATCTGTAGATTTCTTTAGGAAGTATGATCACTGTAACAATATTGATTCTTTCAATTCAGGAACATGGAATATTTTTCCACTTGTTGGTTTGTGTCATCTACAATTTCTTTCATCAGTGTTTTATAGTTTTCCTTGTAGAGATCTTTCACCCTTTTGGTTAAATGTATTCCTAGGTATTTCATTTTTTTGTAGCAATTGTAAATGGAATTGACTTCTTAATTTGGTTATCCGCTTGATTTTTATTGGTGTCTAGAAATGCTACGGATTTTTGTATGTTGATTTTGTATCCTAAAACTTTACTAAGTTCACTAATCAAATCAAGGAGTTTTTTGAAGGAGCCCTTAGGGTTTTCTAGGCATAAGATTCTACTTTGGGAAATTCTAAAATTCAAATAGGCTGGTATAAATTGTAAGAAAAAAAGGAGGCACAAAGAGGGAGCTTTAGATTAAAAGTGACTGAAACATATAAATTTTAATATGGGCCTGATTAAACTATAATATTTAATGATGCACACTTAGGTGATAAAAGCTTTAAAAATGCAAACAAGTGATCACTTTATAAAATTTAAGATAGTTGTCATTTTTTAAGGGAAAGAGTGCTGTAATTGGGATGGAGCATATGTAAGGGCTTCTGGGGTGGCTGGTAAACTTGAATTTCTTGACTCATGTTGGTCACAAGGATGTTCACCTTAAAGTAATTCAATAAGCTATTAAAAATAAGATTTGAAAACAAAAGATTATATCATCAGCAAACAGAGAAAATTTGCCATTATTTTTTCCAATTTGGATACTTTTTATTTCTTTCTCTTGCCTGATTGTGTTGGCTACGACTTCCAGTGCCATGTTGAATAGGGGGTTGAAAGTAGGCATCTTTGCCTTGTTCCAGTTATTAGTAAGGATGCTTTCAACCTTTCCCTCTTCAGTGTAATATGTGGTGTTTGCTGTGGGTTTTCATATACAGCTTTCATTACTTTGAGCTATGTTCCTCCTATGCCTAGTTTGTTGAGGTTATATATTATGAAGGCATGTTGAATTTTATCAAATGTTTTTTGGCACCCATTGAGATGCTTATATGATCTTTGTCTTGAATTCTATTTAAGTCATGAATGACAATTATTGATTTCCATACGTTGAGCATTGTTCATCTCTGGAATAAAATCCACTTGGTTGTTGTGTATTATCTTTTTAACGTGCTGTTGGATTCAGTCTGCTAGTCTTTTGTTGAAGATTTTTGCGTCTAGCTTCATGAGGGATATTGGTCTGTAGTTTTTGTTTTTGTTGCATCCTGGTCTGACTTTGGTATCAGGGTGATACTGGAATCATAAAATGAATTAGGGATATTCCTCTTCCTCATATTTTTAGCACAGTTTCCATAGGATTGGTACCAGTTATTCTTCATATGTCAGGTTGAATTTGGCTGTGGTTCCAAAAAATAGCCCTGTACCATTTTTTGCTGGAAGATTCTTTATAACTGATTCAATCTCACTAGATATTATTAGTCTGTTAAGGATTCATATTTCTTCCTAGCTTTATCTTGTAAGGTTGTATGTTTCCGGGACTTATCCATTTCCTCTAGGTTTTCTAGTTTGTGAGCATAGAGATGTTCTTTGATCGTCTTTTGTATTTCTGTGATATGAGTGGCAATGTCTCATTTTACATTTCTGATTGTGCCAATTTGAATCTTCTCTATTCTTTTCTTGGTTAGCCTATCAATTTTGTTTACCTTTACAAACAACCAATTTATCATTTTGTTGACCCTTGGTATATTAGTCTGTTATCTCATTGCTCTAAAGGAATACCTAAGACTGAGTAATTTACAAATAAAATAGTTTTAATTGGCTCATAATTCTGTAGGCTGTACAGGAAACATGGCAGCATCTGCTTCTGGAGAGGCCTCAGGGAGCTTTTACTCATAGCATTAGGCAAAGCAGGAACTGGCATCTTGCATAGCAGGAACAGGACCGAGAGAGAGGAGGGAGGTGCTACGCACTTTTTAATGACCAGATCTCATGAGAATATGCCCACTATTATGAGAACAGCACCAAAGGGGAAATCTGCCCCCATGATCTGATCACTTCCCATCAGACCCCATCTCCAACATTGGGGTTACAATGTGACATGAGATTCAGGCAGGGACACAGATCCAAACCATATCACCTCACCTCTAGCCCTTCCCAAATCTCATGTCCTTCTACATTGTGAAATATAATTATGCCTTCCCAACAGTCCCCCAAAGTCTTAACATACTCCAGCATTAACTCAAAAATCCACAGTTCAAAGTCTCATCTGAGACAAGGCTAGTCCCTTCCACTTATAAGCCTATAAAATAAAATTTAAAAATGTTAGTTACTACCAAGATGCAATGTCATTGGGTAACTATTCCCATTCCAAAAGGGAGAAATTGGTCAAAAGAAAGGGGCTACGGCTCCATGCACATTTGAAATTCAGCAGGGAAGTCATTAAATCTAAAAATTCCAAAATAATCTCCTTTGACTCCATGTCTCACATCCAGGGCATCCTGGTGCAAGGGGTAGACTCCCAAAGCCTTGGGCAGTTCTACCCTTGGAGCTTCCCAGGATTCAGTCCCCACAGCTGCTTTCTTGGGCTGGTTTTGAGTGCCTACGGCATTTCCAGGTACAGGGTGCAAGCTGTTGGTGGACGTACCATTCTGGAGCATGGAGGACATGGTGTGAGAAGAGTCTCACACCCCACTAGGCAGTGCCCCATTGGGGACTTTGTGGGGAGGCGGCTTCAACCCCACATACATTTTTCCTCCAAACTCCCCTAGCATAGGTTCTCCATGAAGGCTCTGCCCCTGCAGCAAGCTTCTCCCTGGACATCCAAGCTTTTCCATACATTCTCTGAAATCTAGGCAGAGGCTCCCAAGCCTTATCTCTTGCACTCTGTGCACCCACAGGCTTAACACCACATGGAAGCTGTCAAGGCTTATGGCATACACCCTATGAAGCAGCAGCTAGAGGTGTACCTGGGCCCCTTTGAGTCACAGCTGGAGCTGGAGCAGCTGCAACACAGGGAGCAGTGTCCCAAGGCTGCACAGGATGGTGGGACCCTGGGCCTGGCCCACAAAACTATTCAGTACTCTTGAGCTTCCAGGTTTGTGATGAGAGAGGCTGCCATGAAGGTCTCTGAATTGCCTTCAAGGCCTTTTCCCCATTGTCTTGGATATCAGTACTTGGCTCCTCTTTACCTACGCAAATTCCCACAGCCTGCTTGAATTCCTGTCCTGAAAGTGGGCTTTTCTGCAACATGGCCAGGCTGCCAATTTTTCTAACTTTTATGCTCTGCTTCCCTTTTAAATGTGAGTTCAAGTTTTAGATCGTTTATTTGCTCACACATATGAACATAGGTTGTTAGTAGCAGCCAGGCCATACCTTGAATGTTTTGCTGCTTACAGATTTATTCTAACAGATACCCTAAATCATCATTCTCAAGTTCAAAGTTCCACAGATCCCTAGAGCAAGGGCACAATGCCTCCAAATTCTTTGCTAAAACATAACAAAAGTGACTTTTTTTCCAGTTCCCAATATGTTCCTCATTTCCATCTGAGACCTTCTCAGCCAGGACTTCACTGTCCATATCACTATCAGCATTTTCGTCATAACCATTCAACAAGTCTCTAGGAAGTATCAAACTTTCCATCATCTTCTTCTGAGCCCTCCAAGCTGTTCCAATCTCTGCTCATTACCCAATTACAAAGCTGCTTCCACATTTTCAGGTATCTTTATAGCAATGTCCTTCTGCTTAGTGCCAATTTTCTGTATTAGTCCATTCTCACATTGCTATAAAGAAATACCTGAGACTGAGCAATTTATAAAGAAAAGAAGTTTAATTGGCTCATGGTTCTGCAGGCTGTACAGGAAGCATGGCTGCATCTGCTCCTGGGAAGGCCTCAAGGAGCCTTTTACTCATGGTGAAAGGAAAAGTGGGAGCAGGCATCTTATATGGCAGGAGCAGGACCAGGAGAGAGAGGGGAGGTGCTACACACTTTAAACAACCAGATTTCACAAGAACTCAATCACTATCATGAGAACAGCACCAAAAGAGAAATCTTCTCCCATGATCCAATCACCTCCCACCAGGCCCCACCTCCAACACTGGGGATTACAATTTGACATGAGATTTCGGCAGGGATGCAGATCCAAATCATATCACTTGGTATTTTTATTGTTTTCATTTTCATTTCATTCTGCTCTGATCTTTTTTATTTCTTCTGCTAGCTTTAGGTTTGGTTTGTTTCTTTTTTATTGATGAGCATTATTCTGGATGAGTGACATCAGATTGTTGAGTTGTGACCTTCCTATTATTTTAATGTAGATGTTCAGCACTGTTTTTGCTTTATCCTAGAGGTTTTGGTATACTGTGCCTCCATCTTCATTAATTACAATACATTTCAAATTTCTGTCTTAATTTGATCATTGGCTCAAAGATCATTCAGAAGCAGGTTGTTTAGTTTTGACGTATTTGTATACCTTTTCCAGGTCTAGTAGCATTTGTTTTATGAATCTGGTTACTCCAGCATTGAGTGCATATATATTTAGGACTGTTACATCTTCTTCTTGAATTGATCCCTTTATCATTACATAATGAACTTTGTTTTCCTTAGTAACTGTTCCTAATTTAAAGTCCATCTATCTCTAGGCTGCAGTGTAGCTGAGAGCCATGAAAAATGCCTGTCCCAGAGCTCACTGCCAAAATGGCTGTGATGAACTTATTCCATCAGACCAAAACACACCAGCTCTCCTGCTCTCCCCTGCAGGAATGCTGCCACCACATGTAAGAGGTTGGGAGGCACCTTTCATGCAGTTTGGTGGCCACACTGCCAGTGGGAGCACGTATCTTTCATAGGAGGAGCAGGACCTAGCATTTGCCCCTAGCAGCCCCAGAAAGTCTGTCCCCCAGCATGCCCAGGTCAATTTCCCATGGGAGCAGCCATGGTTCTGTCTGTATCAGTAGCAGGGAGGAGAGGGGAAGTGCCCCTCTCCATGCCTTGACTTGAGCACTGAGGCCACTTGGCTGCTGCAATGAAACTACACTCCTCCTTTGCAGAGTGTAGCACAGCCCCTGTGTCTCTGCTGGAAGTGACACCATCCCTGAGAGCTCACAAGCAAGGAGCTCTTGTGCACTGGAAAATGCATGAGCTGCTTTCCTTTGTCCCAAAAACTGTTCCCTCGCTTCATTACACTCTCCCTTCCCTTATAAGCACCAGTCCAAAGGCTAGACCACTGAAAATTCTGTAGCTCCCGTGGGTCTGGCCACCCCTGTGCAACTGTGGCAATCCGTGTGGGCCCGGGGGAATGTCTGTGGAAGAGGGTGGTTCCTGTAATGTGGACAGACAGAGGCTGAGGTTCCCTGGGCAGAAAATGCTCCCCTGAGGCCTGCTTCTGTAGTATGGCACCCGCAGCCACAGTTCTGGTCCTGGGGAGGGAGAGCAATGGGGAGTGAGTTGGTAGTGTGGTATAAAGACCTCAAAAAATCCCCAAATCACCACCAACATTAGTGTTTGGGTCCATGTGGGCAGAGAAACTCTCTTACAGTTTGGATACTAGTGGTCTGCCACAGAGCCAAGAGGACTCAGATCATTCCAACCTGCCACTTTGATGAAATGTCAAGTCACTTGGGATGCCTAGACAATCCCTGCCAGCCTCTTGCTACCTTCTTTTTCTGTGCCCCAGCTTATTCCCATTAGTTTTCCACTAGGCTCCAATACTTTCCCCTTGATAGTCTATTCAAGTTATGATTATTCACATGTGACTTTGGTTCTTCTTTCTGAGGATAACTGTTGTCCAACATTTCTAGTCAGCCATCTTGGACCTATCCTGGAACTTGTTCTTGAGGAATAATTATTCCTGAGACACAGAACTTTTCTGAGAACCAACTAATGACTGAAGACTTCCTCAGGACTTTTCCAAACGTTTCATAGACTACAGGGCAGTCTAATACACTTCCACTCAAATTTCTCTCTGTCCTTCTCTCAGGCTCAGACTTGCTTCATGATTGATGATTTCCTCAGCTTTACATTAACCCCTCCATATTTTCCTCATACAAGCATTTCCCCTTTTAAATACTTGAATGTTTAATACAGCCTTCTTGTCTGCTTCTTGAAAGATTCAAATAGTACAAGGACTGGTTTGGAAAATAGGTGCAAAGATAGGATTTGGAACTGGCTCATCTACTTCTCTGCAGGCAAAGAGGACGGCATCTCTATTCATGTGTGGGGCACATAACACAGGATGATGGCTCAAAGCACAAATTGTTCTAAAGATTTCGACTGTGGTGACTCGGGCACATATTCCTATTCAGGGGAACACTGCGATAGGTACAGTGATGCCAATATCTGGAAACTATTGGTAGGAATATGTCTACCAAGAAGGTGGAATTGGCTGGTAATTGCTCAGTTGTATTGATACTTGCAAAAGAAAAATGAAAGACTGAGAGCAGGTAACCATCAGTTAATAGTAAATGTGAGAACCAGAGAGCCTCATTGTAGGATATAAATAGGTCTTTATCACCTATATTGGAAGAGAAGATACTGTTAATAGGCAGTCTGAAGATGCAATTATGAGATTATAGAGCTCCAGAAATGTTTGAATGCCAATCCAAGGCAAGATTGAGATCCCAAAAACTCTGAAGAGGTCATCAAGATGGTCACCTTGGAGGATGCTGCCTCTGTAACCACCTTGGGCCCTCTGAGCATGCAGAAGTGGCCCATCCTCCTCTTTTAAGGACTAGAAATTCCACTTTGTGGAAGATGCTGCAGGATTTTCACCCCCATGAGGCAGCAGGTGGCTCACAAGCTACCCTTACCTCTGATCTTGGATGCCAGGATGAAAAATAAGGTTGAATCTCAGCATAATGCAAATGGGGACATTCTGGGCCTAATACGGAAAGACAGAGACTATAGACCTCACATATTACAAAGATTAGCTAGCACATACTGGCAGAAAGCAGAGGAGTGTCCTTGGAAGTGTGTCTTGCGAGGGATTAATTAAGCAGATTAAAATATAAGGCTGAATATGCAAGAATTCTTTGACTTGGGGGTGCTTCCTCAGGGTATGGGAGTAAATACACCAGCAAGAGCCCCAGGAAATGGTGAAAATTTACAGCTGGATGGTTCTAAAAACCTTGAAGAAAATGGCCAAATCTCAGTGAAATAGAAACGCCTGAGTTCCCCCGGAAGGAAGATATAAGAAAGAATAAAGAAGGTGAAGGAGGTGAGAATGCTGGAATGGATAGATTATTTAAAGCTAGAAGACACATGAGAGGATTGTGTTTCTTCACCGGGCCTAGAGAACACCTGATTCACCAAAGCCATGAGGAATGCACTAGTGAGAGGAGCACTTAAATCACTAGGAAATTTGAGGGTAACTCTTTCCTGTAGCAGGGATGATGATGGGAGAAATGGTCACATATTAATGAGCACAGCTCAGTATTGATTCTGTTGTTGGATACCTGGAGTAACAGAGCTATGTTGTGGCACTTCTCTGCTATAGGCCCAGAGACCACAATTACTATAATGATGAAAAAGTTCAGAAGGGCAGTGAATATGGCTTAATCTGCAGGGAATTGTAAAGATGGCTAATAGATAATGGTATTCCTAGGGGCAAAATAAACACGGATCCAATAAGGGTGATGTTTAGCATGTATAACAGAAAAAAGCAAAAATGGAGAAGCAGAGGGCGAAGTACAGTCACTCCAAGAAAAAGTTATAATTCCTTCCTCAGTTCCCAGTTCTGAGCCAACTTTCTGATCTGAAACCCACAGACTGAAGAGGTGATTAGCTTCGTAGGAGTAAGGACACTGCAAACCATGGTAAGTATATGCTACAATGATTCTTCTCTTTCTTCTATAGAGGGATCTATGGCCATATAGGACACTGGATGGAATGACCAAATAGTTCAAGGAATTTTAGACACAGGGTCAAAGTTGACACTGATACTCAGAAACCCAAAATGTATATAATGCCTACTTCTTAAAGTAGGAGTTCATGGGAAATAGGTAATAAATGAAATCCTGGCTAAAGTCGGCTCACAATGTACCCAATGTGAATCCAGATTTATCCAATAGTAATTTCCTGACCATTTGCTCAGTTCCTGAGTTCATAGTTGGAATCCAAATAATTGGCACCTAGAATCAACCCTACCAATCAATATATAAGAGCAAATGTATTAGGAATATTATATCATATTATCATGTAGGCTGAGAAGTCCAGAGACAGGCTGTAGGGAAACTGGAAACACTGGGATGCTGGTAGCGTGCCTCAATCCAGGTGCCAAGGCCTCAGGACCAGGGAAATTGATGGTGTAACTCTTAGTCTCAGTCCGAGGCCAAAGGCCTGAGAACCTGGGGATCCACTTGTGTCAATCCTAGCATTTAAGGACCCCAGAGTCTGGAGTTGTCAAGGACAGAAGAGGAAGTGTGTATACCAGTTCCAGAAGATAGAATGACACATTGGTCTTTTCTATGTTTGTTTTTTTCCCCCTCTGGGCCCCTGGCAAATTGGATGATGTCTGCTCACATTAAGGATGGATCTTCTCCAGCTAGGCCACTCAGACACACATTCTAATCTTCTATTGAAATGCCCTTTCAGACACACTCCAGAAGAATTTTTCATGATGTTTCTAGGTGTTTCTTAGTCCTGTCAAATTGACATCTAAAATTAATTATCTATACAGATTTCTGGGGAGTGGACAATACCCTACCTGTCTAGCTTGGGGCTAGAAAGAAAATGATTGAAAAATCAGAGACAATGAGGTCTGAAATAGAAGCTTGTGGTTTGCCATGCTGGAATGGAAACAACGTATGAGGATTTTTGGACCATACCTTAACATCCATCACAAAGTATACACCATGGGAAAGGAATTGAAAATCAAGTAAATAAAATGATTCAACCAGTTGACGTTAGTCAGCCCCTGTCAGCCACTGCCAAACCAGCAATGGGCACATGAATAAAGTGTGCATGGTGGCAGAAATGGAAGCTTCATACAGGTCCAACGGTATGGACTCCCACTTACCAAGACCAATATATAGTCTGATGCCTCTGGGCGTTCAACTTGCCAGCAACTAGGACCAACTCTGAGTCCCAAATATTACACTATTCATTGTTGTGGACAGTTGAAAACACTGGGTCTCATCTGTCCTGGAAGGGCCAGTGGTTCGTGTTCACAGGGATTAATCCCTATCCCAGCTATAGATTTGCCTTCCTTGCCTGCAGCACTTCACCCAGCAAAAATACTCAGGAGCTTATGAAATATCCCGTAGACAGGCATGGGATTTCTCATAGCATAGCATCTGATGAGGGGGCCCATTATATAAAAAAGTAGGTACAGCATTGACTATGGGATTCACTGGTCATATCACATGCTACAAAATCCAGAGATAGCCATTCTCAGAGAATGCTAGAATAATCTCAATGCACAATTGAAGCACAACTCAGAGGAAACACTCTGGGAGGATGGGCTGCCATCTTTCAGGAACCAGTGTATGTATTAAATCAGAAAACTTATAAGGTGCCTTTACCTCAGTAAGGAGGACACATGGGTCCAGGAACCTAGTGGTAGAGGCAAGAGTGGCCCCACTTACCATCACTTCTGATCACCCATTGTGGATTTTGTACTCACAACTCTGTGTTCTGCACTGTTGGAGGTCTTGGCTCCAAAGAGACGTTCTGATTCACTCTTCTTGGGGAACACAGAAAATGCCCCATTGAACTACACGTTATAACTTCCCTACATCTTCTGTCGTCATTTGGGACTGGTACTCAGAAGCTAGCAGGTGCGAAGAGGAGTCATCATACTGGTAGGCTCCTGATCAGGAGGAGGGGATAAGGTTACAGCAACACAATGAGGGCAGGGAGAAATATGTGTGAAGCCCGGGTGATTCACTTTGGTGCCTCCTAGTACTCTCTTCCCCCTTGTAACTATGAATGTACATGTACAGTCATCCTGAACTGAGGATGTTTCCCAGACCTTAGTAAAGAAGTTGATCTGTGTGGTGGCCAGGAGAACGTGTGTCACAGGCCTCCTACAGGGAGCATAAATGACCTTTAATCTTATCTTGTCATCCACTTCTCAGGGTACACAGACCAACACAACATATCATTGAAAAATTTGCTTTGTTTCACTGAACGTGTCTTGGAGAATAATTCAAGACAATGTGTAGACATAGCACATTCTTTAAACAACCACATATTATTCTCCGATTGATAGACACCTAGGATGTTTAGAAATTTCCACTTTTTACAAACAAGGCTGCAGTGAATATTCTTATACATGCTCCTATGTGCACATGTTTTATTGAGACATAATGTACATATTTGTGGGATACATGTGACAATTTGATACATGCAATGTGCAACAATCATATCAGGGTAATGGAAATATCCATCACCTCAAACATTTATCATTTCTTTCTGCTGGGAACTTTCTCTTCTAGCTATTTTGAAATATACAATAAATTATAACCTCCTTTGCTATTGATCACTAGAAATTATTCCTTCTTTCTAACTGTATTTTTGTGCCTGAACACAACCTCTTTTCGTTCCCCTTCCCCCTACCCTGCCTAAACTCTGATAATCACCATTCTACTCTCTCCTTCCATGAGATTAATTTGTTAGCCCCTACATTTGAGTGAGGACATGCGATATTTGTCTTTCTGTGCATGTTTTATTTCACTTAACATACTGTCTGTCTTCCAGGCTCATCCATGTTGCTACACATGACAGGATTTCATCTTTGTATGGCTAATGATATTCCATTGTGGCTTAAGGAGGTGGAGCAATATGGCACAATACAAAGCTCCACTGATTGTCCCCCCACAAAGACACAAAATTAACAACTATCTACAAAGAAAAAACACCTTGCAAGAACCAAAAATCAGGTAAGCACTCACAATTTTAATTTCACATCGCTAGCTTTAACTTCATATCACTGAAAGAGGCACTGAAGAGATAGAAAAAACAGTCCTGAATCACTGATGCGACCCCTCCCCAAACCCCTAGAAGCAGCAGCGTGGTGTTGACAGCATCTTTGGGCGTGGGGGGAGGGAGAACACAGCAATTGTGAGGCAATGAACTCAGTGCTGTTCTGTTAGAGCAGAAAAAAAAAAAAAAAAAAAACTGGACCAAGCTCAGCTGACACCTACTCACAGAGGGAGCATTTAAATCAGTCCTAACCAGAGGGGAATTGCGGTCTGCCTGCAAATCTAACCATTGAGGGCCAAAAGTGCTCTCAGTCTCTAAGTGAAGTTGAAAGGCAGTCCAGGCCATAAGGACTGAGACTCATAGGTGGGTCCTAGGGCTGAACTAGGCCCAGAGACAGTGGACTCGGGGCGGGGTGCATGCCACAGCTGTGGCAGCCAAGAAAGTGCTGGAATCACCTCTTCCCTAAACCCAGCCTGCACAGCTCGGGGCTCCAAAAGAGACCCTTTCCTTCTGCTTGAGGAGAGGAGAGGGAAGGTGGGGAGGACTTCGTCATGCGTCTTGGATACCAGCTCAGCTGCAGCAGTATAGTGCACTGGTCAGTCAAGAGGCCCCCTTTCCAGGCCCTAGCTCCCAGATGACATTTCTAGACACACCCTGGGCCAGAAGGGAATTGCTTCCTTCCAGTCCTGTCAGCATTCATTAGCTGCTAACGGAAGAGTCCTTGGGCCCTTAATAACCAGCAGTGACACCCAAGTACTACGTCAAGGGCCGCAGGTGAGCCTCTGAGACTTGCTGGCTTCAGGTGAGACTCAGCACATTACCAGCTATGGCGGCTATGGAGCAAACCTCCTTCTTGAGACAAGCAGAGGGAAAAGTAAAGGGGACTTTACCTTGCACCTTAGGTACCAGCTCAGCCATAGGGGGATAGAGCACCAAGTGGGTTATTGGGGTCCCCGATTCCAGGACTTGACCCTGGTATGGCGTTTCTGGACATGTCCTGGGCCAGAGAGGAGCCCACTGTCCTGAAGGGTGAGTCCCAGGCCAGGCCGCATTCAGCACAAGCTGATTTAAGAGATCTTGGGCCTTAAGAGAACTTCAGTGGTAGTCTAGTAGTACTCCTCATGGCCATGGGTGGCAGTGGCTATGGGGTGAGGCTCCTCTGCCTTTGAAAAGGGGAGCGAAGAGTGGCAAAACTTTTGTCTTGCGGTTTGAGTGCCAGCTCAGCTGCAATACAATAGAATACCAGGTAAAATTGTAAAGTTTTTGACTCTAGTTTCAAAAAGTTGCCATAGCTATTATTTTTGTTAGGTTTGTCTTTTAGTCTTCCTATTCAAAATAAAAGTGGTATACACATTGCAATTATAGTGTTAGAGTGTTCTGGATTTGTCTGTGCACTTACTATTAGCAGTATGTTTTATACTTTCAGATGATTTGTTGTTCATTAATGTCCTTTGCTTTCACACTAAAGAAGTCCCTTCAGCATTTCTGGTAGGATAGGCCTAGTGTTGATAAAATCCCTCAGCTTTTGTTTGTCCGAAAAAGTCTTTATTTCTCCTTTATGTTTGAAGGATATTTTGCTGGATATAATACTCTAGGGTGGAAGGTTTTTTTTTCCTTCGTCACTTTGCATATGTCATCCTGCTCTCTGCTAGCCTGTAATGTTTCAGCTCAGAAGTCTACTGCCAGACATCAGAGCTCCCTTATAGTTTGTTTCTTTTGTCTTGCTGCTTTTAAAATCTTTCTTGATCTTTGACTTTTGAGAGTGTGATTATTAAATACCTTGAGCTAGTCTTATTTGGGTTGGATCTGCTTGACGTTCTATGATTTTCTCATACCTGGATATAGATATCTGGCTCTGAGTTAGAAAATTTCTCTGTTATTATTTCTTCGAATAAACTTTTTTAACCCAATCTCCCTCTGTAACTCCTCTTTAAGGCCAATGACTCTTAAATTGGCTGTTTTGTGACTACTTTAGATATTGGAGACATGCTTTATTATTTTGTATTATTTTCTCCTCTGAGTGTGTTTTTTATATGACCTTTCTTCAAGCTCACTAATTCTTTCCTCCGCTTGATCAATTCTGTCGTTGAGAGTCTAATTCATTTTTCAGTTTGTCAATTTTCAGCTGCATTATTTCTGTTTGATTTTTAAAAATTATTTCAATCTCTTTGTTAATTTTATTTGCTAGAATTCTGAAGTCATTCTCTGTGTGGTCTTTAACATTCATTGAACTTCCTCAAGACATCAATTTTGAATTGTCTGTCTGAAAGTTTACATATGTCCATCATTCTGGGATGGGTCACTGGAGCCTTATGTAATTAGTCCTGTGAGGTCGTATTTTCCTAGATATTCTTGATGCTTGAGGATATTCGTTGATGTCTGGGCATTGAAGATCTAGGTATTCATTCCATAACTGGCAACTTTAGTTAGCCAGTGATGGAGCCAGCCAGAACTTGAGTTCTGCCCACTGAGTCTAAGAATTTGCCTCTGGCTAGGGCTGATCTAATTGCTTTTACTGTGGGCACCAGCAGAATTATGTCCTGTTTTGTGTTCCACTGTGACAGAACAGCACTGAATTCCAAAGCGAAGTCCCATAATCACTTTACTCTCTTTCTCCAAAGCACAGATTATCTCTGCACGACACTGCAGGGGCATTAAGGACTGGTGGTGTATTCAATGCAAAACTATGTTTCCTAAATTCTTAAAATCTCATTCCTTGATATTATGTTAAAAGCAGGTGCTGTGATTACTAACTTGATTTTTTTGGTTCTTATAAGGTGCTACATTAAACAGAGGGTTGTGTAATTGGTGCTCCTGCATGGGGACAATCACTGGAGGGTTCTGTTCAGCGATGTTGCTCTCACCACTCTCAATTTTATTCTTTATCTAAAAGTTTGTCAATTTTGTTTATCTTTTCAAAAAAGCAATTTTTTGCTTTATTGATATTTTGTATTTTTTAGTCTAAATTTTATTTATGTTTTGCTCTAATCTTTATTATTCCTTTCCTTCTACTAATTTTGGGTTTGGCAGGTCCTTGCTTTCTAATTCCTTGAGGTTCATAACTAGGTTGTTAATTTGAGGTCTTTCTACTTTTTTGATGAAAACATTTATTGCTATAAACATCCCTATTAGTGCTGCCTCTGCTGCTTACCATAGGTTTTGGTATGTTGTGTTTCCAATTTTATTTGTTTCAAGAAATTTTAAAAATGTTATTTTTAGTTGCATCATTGACCCTTTGGTTGTTTAGGAGCATCTTGTTTAATTTTCATGTATTTGTGAATTTTCCAAATTCCTCCTGTTTTTGATTTCTAGTTTCATAGTGTTGTGGTCAGAAAAAATACTTGATGTTATTTTAATGTTTCTGTACTTGTTAAGACTTGTTTTTTGGAATAACATATGGTCTATCTTGCAGAATGTTTCATGTGCTCATGAGAAGAATGTGAATTCTGTAGCAGTTAGATGAAACATTCTGTAAAAGTCAGTTCGATCCATTTGGTTTAGAATGTAGTTTAACTCTGATTTTTTGTCAATTTTCTGTCTGGATGATCTATCCAATGCTGAAAATGGGGTGTTGAATTCCACTATTATTATTGTATGTCAATCTATCAATATTTACTTTATATATTTGGGGGCTCTGGTATTGGTGCATATATATTTATAATCATTATATCTAATTGCTGAACTGACCACTTCACCATTACATAATGAACCTTCTTTGTCACATTTTACTGCTTTTGACTTCATGTGTATTTTATCTGATAGCAGCATAGTTACTACTGCTTGTTTTGTGTTTCTATTTTAATGGAATATCTTTTTTTCTGTTTCTTCACTTCAATTCTATGTGTGTCTTTATAGGTGAAGTAACATTGAGCATATAATTAGGTGCTGGTTTTACCTATTCTTTCGCTCTGTCTTTTAATTGGAGAATTCAGTCCATTTACATTCAATATAATTATTGATAGGTAAGGACCTTCTACCTCCATTTTATTACTTATTTTCTGGTTGTTTTATAACTCTTCTTTTCCTTTCTGTCTTTTTTTTAACTGTCTTCCTGTATGGTTAGGTGTTTTTCACTGGTGGCATGTTTTAATTCCTTTTTTTTTTTTTTTACTTTTAAGCATCTCTGTTATAGATTCTTGCTTGTGGTTACCATGAGGCTTACAAAAATATCTCTATAGATTTATTACAAGTTATTTCAACTGGTGATAACTTTGATCAAAAGGAAAAAAACAAAGCAACAACTAAACAATTCTACACTTTATCAACCCACATATTTGCAGTTGCCTCAATTCTTTTTATATTATCTATCTATTAAGCAATAAATTTAGTAGTAGATTTAGTAATCTTTCAGTTTTGAAAGATTCGTGTTTTACTCTTCACACTAAAATAAGTGTGGTTTACACATCACAATTACAGTATTAGAGTATTCTAAATTTGCCTGTGTACTTACTTTTATCATTGAGTTTTATAGTTTCAGATGATTTCTTGTTGCACATTAGCAACTTTCTCTTGCTAATTGAAGATTCCCTTTAGCATTTCTTTTAAGACAGGTCTGGTGGTGACGAATTCCCTCAGCTCTTGTTTGTCCTGGAAGGTCTTTATCTCTTTCATGTTTGAAGGGTAGCTTTGTTGGGTGTAGTATTTTTAGTTGTTGTTGTTGTTTTTCCTTCAGCATTTTGAGTATGTAATTCCACTCACTCTTAGCCTGCAGGGTTTCTGCTGAGAAGTCCACTGTCAGATAAATCAGAGCTCCTTCTTATGTTATTTGCTTGTTTTCTCTTGCTGCCTTTAGGATCCTCTCTTTGTCCTTGACCTTTGAGATTTTGCTTATTATATGCCTTGGGGTAGGCTTCCTTTGGCTGAATCTGTTTGGTGATACTTAACCTTCCTGTACCTGGATATTTACATATTTCTGTAAACCGAAAATGAAATTCTAAGCCCCCCCAACCATCTGATTGGACTTCCTCCTCAGCCACAGCTCTTAAAATTTAACCTGAGAGACTGTTTCAGTCCATGATGGGACGTGGGAGTCGAACATGCCTCATTATACCTCTCCCTCATTAACGTCAACACAGACTTTAAGTCAGGTAAGAAACATTTTACAACCTATTCCCTCTTAAGCCTGCTAGCTAAAAGCTTCATCTTCATGGAAAACTTTGGTCTCTGCAACCTCTTACCACAACCCAGACATTCCCCAGACCAAATCAGTGTATTTATTAAATGTATTTGATTGCTGTCTCATGCATTCCTAAAATGTATAAAACCAAGCTGCACCCCAACCACCTTGGGCACATGTTCTCAGGACCTCCTGAGGGCTGTGTCACCAGCCATAGTAACTCATATTTGGCTCAGAATAAATCTCTTCAAATATTTTACAGAGTTTGACTCTTTTCGTCGACATTTCTCTCTGTTTGAAAAGTTTTCTGTTATACCTCTTCGAATAAGCTTTCTACCCCTTGCTCTTTCTCGACTTCCCCTTAGAGGCCTATGACTCTCAGATTGTTTCTTTTGAGGCTATTCTCTTGATCTCATATGCATTATTTGTTTCTTTTCAATTCCTTCTTTCCTCTGACTGCATATTTTTCACTTAGCCTGTCTTCAAGCTCACTAATTTGTTCTTCTGCTTGACCAGTTCTGCTATGGAGACTCTCCATGTATTTTTCAATTTGGTGATTGTATTTCTCAGTTCCAGAATTTCTGTGTGTTTTTAAAATTATTTTAATACCTTTGTTAAATTTCTCTGATAGATTCATTAGTTGCTTTTCTGTGTTATCTTGGCGTTCACTGAGTTTCCCTAAAACTGCTGCATCAAATTTGTGATCTTAGAGCTCACACAACATCATCTCATTAGGGTCATTAGCTGTCTCCTTTTCTTGATGATTTGGGAAGGTCATGGCTCCCTGTTTGCTCATGTTTCTGATGGATGTATGCCTATGTCTTTGTGTCAAGGGAATAGTTGTTTATTCCAGCCTTCACTGTCTGGCTTGGTTTGCTTTTTCTAGGGTATGTCTGTCTAGAGGTTTTGTGTCAATTGACCACTGAGTTCCCTTAGCTTGAGATTGCTGCCTCCTTTTCGACACTAGATGACACCCTAAGTCCAGGATTGCTTGGGTTGTTGCAACATTTGGAGCACTGACTGTCCTGGACAGGGGTTCACAAAGAATATACCACGGGTTTGTGGGAAGGCTGCCTACAGTCTGTGCCCAAAGGATCTCTGTATTGTGCCACCCACTGTGTGGTGCTGTTAAACAGCCTCTCTGATTTGATGTCTTTTTTGCTGGGATGAAGAGTAGCCAGTAATTGTCATGTGCAGGGTGGTGCTAGCCACACCTCCACCCTTTCTCTAATTGTCCTCAGGATTTTCCACCCGGCAGGCACTTGTGATGCAGGAATCGTTTTCTTGTGTAGGAACCCAAGTTTGTGGAGAAGCTGGCTATCTACCTCAATCTCACTTTTTCCAGTATAGAAACCAAGAGTCCAAGAGACTTTTCTGCACAGTGCTTGAGGGAAGACCATTGCAGTTACAGAGCTCATTTCTTTTAACTTCTGCTCATGATTTTTCACTTACCTGTGGCCCTAGGAATCATCACGGCCTTGGTTTTTAGTTTTAAAATATTCCTAGTGTTCATCTTACACATTTATCATTATAATTAATGCCTTTGAGCATATTCTGTGTTTATCCCTGGACATTTTAGTATTGCTTTCATTGAATTCACTGAAGAGTTTGCATAAAATCCTTACCTATTCCGTATATTTATCTTTGGCTTTTATTGACAGTTTAAATATTTTCTTCCAATTTTTCTCAACTATTATCTTTACTTGTAAGGTATTTCAAGTCTTATGCTGTCAAATTTATTAGTTTTCTTTATAAATACTTTTATCTTCTTTAAGCAATCCTTTTCTATCTTTAGGTAATAAAACTACACTCTTATTTATTTTATAAAATGTTTATAGCTTTGATTTCACATCTAGGTATTTATCTGGGCTTGTCAATAAATATTTTCCAAAATGGATAGCCTATTTTCCCAACACCATTAAAATAAAATATGCCACATTTTCCCCACTGACTTACAATGGCATGTCTCTTTACAGCTTTAAGTGATGTTTTATGCTTTTTTTCTATAGTTCTTGCATGTATATGCTTAGGAAGAAAATTGATGAATTTGGGGCTATTGTCAGTGTATGGGACAACAATTGCTATTTGTAGAATGATACAGAAGTCTGCCTAGATTGTTTAATAAGTTAAATACAACTTATTAGTTCTGAAATCTTACTGGTTGATTTCTTCAGATTACCTACATAGGAAAGTAATCCAAACTTTTATTTCTAGTCTCATTAACCAACAAGATCTTTATTGTACTAATGAATGTTAGTGGCGATTGTTATTATAATTGCGTTAAATGTTAAGTATAGTGAGTGATTCCTACAGCTTTTTGATACATATAGTTTTTATATAGTTAAGGACACACTCCTATTTTATTATTTTTTTTACCAGTAATAAAGCTTCAGTGTTTCAATACTTACTATACAACTACTAAGAATATTATGTCCACTATTTGTATCTTCTCACCTCCTATTAGGCATAGGGTCTCAGCTGACATGGACACCTGGAGATCTGTAGTGTCATGGAAGTTGGAGAAGGTTTAAGAGTGTAAAAACTGCCTTAGGTCTAGAAATTGTGAAAGGGTTTGTGCTTTTCTTATTTGAGCAACTTCCCTCAGACCCCTGGTTATTTACACTTAATTTTTTTTTTTTCTGGTACAAGCAAAGTGGTATCCTTGTTATCTGTCTCTCTACTTTTTGCATAGGGGCACCGTGTTCTATTAATCATCTCCATGACTCTCTACACCTCCAACCTCCTTGGCTGTTAATTTGCGTATCATTATGACAGTATGAACCTTTGGTTTCTGGTAGTTAAGAGCTGCCACTTCACTATTGTTTCAGGGTCTTATATTCCCAAATCCTGCAATAAGCCAAGATCTTCAGCAGCATCTCCTGTACACAGCTCCTACATTTAGTACAGAAGAGGAGAGTCACTATTGAATGTCTTAGAGAGTTTAATATCTCCCTCAGCAGTGCATTCTTTATGACTTCAGTAAATGGTGTGTCCTCTGGTCTTTTGAATGGAATGTACTCATCTGGAGGGGCTTCTGTTCACACATAGTTTATCAACTGCAGCATGTACATATCCTTGAGTCCTTTAATCCCTTCCACCACAATATGCCACAACAATTCTTGCATTTCAATCTCACTTAGCATGGGCCATAACATTTTCAGTGCTCCTATGAGCCATTTTACTAATGAGTTTATACCATCTACTGGTGTCATTAGCAGTGTATTAAATCCTACATCTTAGGAGAGTGCTCCCAAGTCAACAAACTCTTGCTTATAGAGTTTTAAGTTATGACTCCCTGATCAAGCATTCTTACAATATACCCCTCAGCTCCTTTCAGTACATACAGCCTAGGTTTTAAGGAAGCCAGAATGACCTTCAAATAATAAAAATCTAATTGTGGCATCCCAGTGCTGAATCCCTTCCCTGCCTCCCCATTGATCTCAGGATAAAATCCAAAACATTTCTCATATCAAACATGGTTTTGAATGGTCATGACTGATCTATCTCTCATTTCACCTTTTACTGGTTTCCCTCCTGCTCACTATGCTGTAATCACACTAGAAACATTGCTTTTTATTTTGATTCCAATAGGCCCAGCTCCTTCCTCACTCAAGGCTTCCAAAGAGTTATTCTCTCAGTCTGAGGAACACCTCCCAACTTCTCCTACTGTTCTTTGCCTGGCTAATTCATGTTCACCCTTCCAATTTCAACTTAATCACCACTGACTGAAACAAGCATCCCCCTGATCTGATCTCCCCTACAGTAGGTCAAGACCTTGTGATATTCTCCCATAGCCTCCTGGACTTTCATTGTGTATGTGAATCCCAATTTTACTTACTATGACTAGTTTAATGCCTGCTAAACTGAAAGCTCCATGAGGGTAGAGAGATTCTGTCTGCTTGTTTACTTCTGTGTCATCAAGCTTTCTCTTCCTAAAATATGCCTGCATTCTTTGACATAAAAGTCTCTTTGCAGGTTTTTCAGACTTCTAATCCTGGTTCTTACTCTCATGTGATTCGCTCTGGGCTTTCTTCCGTTCTGTCCTATAGTTGCCTAAAGAAAACGATTACTATTAACATCACAATAAAAATGATCACCAACAGTGATGTAACATCTGAACTCAAAGTTCCATTCCCTCCACAGAACAATGACCAACAAGATAGTTGCAAAACTCACAGTGGTCCACTATCACCTTGCTCTGACTCTATTCCAGTGAATACTCAATCAAATCTTCTGTATGTCAGCCTCTTTTCCAATTTAAGCAAAAACAGGAAACACCAGAAATTACCCAGAGCCATTCTGTTAATATTCCTCAAAAAGTACTGTTGTAACTTATATGCACACAACCAAATGAAGAAAACATCATTTGCCCAACTGCCTAATTTTACATTCTGTGATGCCCATACCCACAAAGTGCATGAAATTTTACTATGATAATAATATCAAACAACAAAAATAACACATTAACAAGAGCAAGTAAGTAAATCTCTTACAAGGGAATAAATCTTGTTAAAATTATTTCCATATAATACTATATTTTCACCATTTTTTCTTATTTAAACTTTCCATTAGTTTTAAACATGTTAACCCCAAAATACAAACACTCAGTTGTTCTGTAAAAAGTCACACCTAATTGCAGTTTCATTCTCACTTGAATTGAACAGCTTCCTTAGGATGGCATTTTGTCAGCTTTGCACAGCCGCTCAGTTTTTCTCTCTTCTGGAGGATCCTCTCTTGAAAAAAAAAAAAAAAAAAAAAAAAACTAAGAAATTCCCAGGAGAAATGAGATTCCACATGCTTGTAAATACCAGGAAGATAAAGCATCCCTGCTGGTCTGCAGCCAATCCTGAATCCAGCAAAGCTTCATCTTCCACCCTCCCACTCCTGCACCTAAGATGGCACAATAAGTAGTGAGTGAGAAATCATTCCATTTCTCATCCTGAAATGTTACAGGGGTCAGGAAAACGTTTTCTGTTTGTGGGTAATAATATGAAGGATTACCTAATAAAAGATGGAACCTGAAACATTATACCAGGTGTTCCAACATATCCCAACTATCCCATCAAAGTGAAAATGGCCATTTCTCCAAAATACACACTTAGAAACACACACTTAAAATAATATGCCCAACATTTAGACACTTACCTATATCTTAATAAAGACCCAATTCCTAAGAGCATTTTGTATTAAAACAGTCATGATATTGCCTTATCATGCTGATAGAAATATTACAGTCATGGAAAACCATAGACACATTTCTATGGTTTTGAATTGTTTAAATTTCCATGAAGGAGCAGACAAAAAAAGGGATGAGAAAGCCACATTTCACAGCAATTTCTCACCATATGTTCACACTCAAGTATTCATCTCTTGCCAGTATGGACACAGCCACACATTCAAAATCACTTGGAATTTACTCAACAGGGGCTCACCCATCCAGTCAGCACTACATTTTTGTTTTTGTTTTTATTTTTATTTCCCTAAGAAAAAAAAAACAACCTTCACTGAGCTCCCAGGTTGAAAAGTAAAAATTGCAAAGCAATTCCCAAGATGCATTATAGTCATCTGCTGTGGTCCTGCTTCCCACATCAGCCAGAGAGACTCTGGAGTAATAGACCATGATTACACCCTCCTGTATTCTTAGCATCAAGGACAGTTTCTGGACCAATGTATCTATTTCCTCTGCCTGTCTTTAAGGCAGGGGCTCCTCAAGTGTGGTCCCCTGGCCAGCAGCACTAACATCACCTAGGACCTGTTAGAGATGCAGATTATTGGGCCTCACCCTGACCTTCTGCATCAGAAATTCTGGGGTTTGCAGAGCAGACATCTGTTTTTTCATAAGCCCTCTACATAGAAAGTGTATTCTGATGCACACTCAAGTGTGAGAACCAGCGTTTTCAGGAATGAACACCAAATCCCAAGATAATGAAAAATACATATAATAAAGACTCTGATTTACCTACATGTTAGTGATATTGCTATAGCTTGTGCATTGCAGGAATATTCTGTATCAATTAAGGTAAGCGTAATCATAAGGGGTTACCAAATACTCTGAACAAATGGAGCATATAGTATACTCATGGATTGCAAGTGTCATTATTGCTAAAATACAAATTATCCTGATATTAATCTACAATTGTAACATAATCTCATCCAAAACTGACACATTTTTGTGGAATTTGACAACAGCTTCTAAAAGTGATAAAGAAATTCAAAGCACAAAGTGTAGGCAAAGCAATATTTAAGAAGATGAACAAAGCTAGAGAACACACACTACCAGATGTCATAAACTTTCCAGGGATATCATGATTGAGAGTGCATGGTATTGGTATAAAGAGGCACACAACCTCATTAATCCCCAGGGCAATAGAAATTGAAGTAGCCACTGACACCACCAGAATGCTGGCACATAACACGTGTTGGGGAGAATGAGAAGCAACCTGAAGAATCATACATTGCTGGTGGGAGGGAAAGTTTGTAAAAGTACTTATGAAAACTGTTGTGCAGGATCTACTAAAACTGAGTATATATGTGAACTGTGACTGAGCTTTTCCAATCTAGAAGGAGGAGATGGGGTAGTGGAGAAGAGTCTGTCTGATTCCAGCCCAGAATAACAAATTGCACAGTAGAAGATGGGGATTTCAAATTGTCCCAGTGAGAGAGGATTACCCTCAAACACTTAAAACACATCCTTGCCATCCGGGTTTTTGGAAGGCTCAGTACACAATCTTACCGTGGGAACCTGCTCTGAAAGGCTATAGTCTGGCAATCAGCTCAAGAAGGGAAAAACCCATGCCAAGAGAAAGGGCCTCATGGGGTTGTGCAAAAAAAAAAAAAAATTGTAGTTATCCTCTCCTATGGATTGCTTCTTGCTCCAACACAGACCACCCTTCAATCTGACACAGCATTAGAAAGCCCCTCTGATATGGTTTGGCTGTGTCCCCACCCAAATCTCATCTTGAATTCCCACGTGTTGTGGGAGGGACCTGGTAGGAGGTAACTGAATCATGGGCTAGTTCTTTCCTGTGCTGTCCTTGCCATAGTGAATAAGTCTCATGAGATCTTACAGTTTTATTTATTTATTTATTTATTTATTTAGATGGAGTCTCGCTTTGTTGCCCAGGCTAGAGTGCAGTGGGGCAATCTCGGCTCACTACAAGCTCTGCCTCCCAGGTTCACACCATTCTCCTGCCTCAGCTTCCCGAGTAGCTGGGACTACAGCTGCCCACCACCATGCCCGGCTAATTTTTTTGCATTTTTAGTAGAGATGGGGTTTCACTGTGTTAGCCAGGATGGTCTCGATCTCCTGACCTCGTGATCCACCTGCCTCGGCCTCCCAAAGTGCTAGGATTACAGGCGTGAGCCACTGCACCCGGCTGAGATCTTACAGTTTTATAGAAGGGGGTTTCCCTGCACAAGCACTCTTCTCTTGTCTGCTGCCATGTGAGAGGTGTCTTTCACCTTCCGCCATGCTTGTGAGGCCTCCCCAGACACAGGGAACTGTGAGTCTATGAAACCTCTTTCTTTTGTAAATTGCCAAGTCTCGGGTATGCCTTTCTTAGCAGTGTGAAAACGGACTAAAACACTCCCCAGAACAAAGTCCTCATCTCAGCCACTCACATGTTGCAGCCCTCCCTGCCCAGAAACATGTGCTCACTCTCCTCTGAGTGCCGACTCAGAGTCAAGTGGAAGATATCACACAAAATCTCCTCCATGAAGTACCACTCCAACCTCAGCATCCTTGAGAAGTGGATATCACAGCCTTAGTTGTCATCATAGACTCCAGAGACTCCAGACCAGGTGATTTAGACAGCGGGGAGCTTGCGGATGTTCCTGAGCACTGGGCCTTTCCTCTGCATGACATAACAGCCTGCATATCCTCATTTATGAGAACTGCAGAAAATGGATGCCCTATCTCATGCACATGTTTCTTTCTCGTTGATGCCACCTTGTGACCTACTTCAGCTGCTACTGCCCACTGGCCCTTATCCAGCCTAGATGGAAAGAACTGTTGTGCATGTGTTTCAGCTGCTTAGGAAGGGGCCTGAGTCGTCTTTGTACCTGAGGTCCTTGCACAGTGCCTGGTGCACAGTATAAGTGATTGGGGAGTAACTGGAGGATGCAGCATGCACCCATCATTTACAGGGTCATCACAGTGGGAATAGAGAGAGTGCTGTGAACAGCAGTTATGCATCGTTATTCTCTGGCCATTTAAGCAGGAACACTAATTGCTTCCACTTCAGCTTGCATGCTGAGTGATAACTGAGCTGTATATCTTTAGAGGGTCCTATCACCAGGCTTCAGGCTGATTTGTGAAAAAAACTGCTAAGGTCCCTCTGCCCTTTCTCCCTCTGGGTTCAATCCAAAGTACACAACATTGAAAACAACTGGAGATTGTATATGATATCAGGAAGGCAAAAACATGGAAGTAAGAGGCACCAAGCCCCCTACTCATGTGGATAGTCTGATTGATAAAGGAATAAAATCCACCTACCAGGAAGACCCTAACCTGAGAAAGGTTTTGAAGCTAGGAAAGCAAATGTGTTGAGACAGAGAACCCCTTGTGTTGTAAGATGCTGAGAAGCTTCCAGGTAAGGGCAGTAACAAAGATCCCTTTCCTAGAGGACAGTCTGGAGCTGGGCCAGGAAGGAGGGTGGAGACATGGTTTTGGGAAGAGTGGAAAGCCGGGGCCTGTGAACAATCCCGAGCAGAATGGGGAAATGCAGGGAATGGCATGGGGTCTGCAACCTGCCTGTTGAGAGCAGGAGAGATGAGTGGACTAGTGCAGAGTGTGTACCTGTGTGTATATAGGAAGCAATGGTTAAGGATAGATAAGTTGACAAAACAAGAAAAATGATTGTGAGATATAGTTGGGTTGAGGTGGGGAAGGCATAAGTGTTTGACAGTGCTTGAAAGCCAAGCACAAAATTGCAGTCTGTGCAGACAGATGCCTGTGTAGAAACACGATGGGGAGGCCTGCATCTGAGGAAGGCTCTCCTGACAGAGGGCTTTGCAAGGAGTTTATAAGGAAGCCCTAGGATTGTGGGGGTGAGTGTCCAAGCTCCCTATGCTGAGAAGGAAGAAGAGGTGCTGAGTGGGCCAGAGCCTAGGCTCACAGCCCCCTGCTCAATTACAGCTCCTCTGCCATCCTAGTCTTCATAGACTAGGGATTATGCAGAGTAAAATGATTGCTACCATTTTTTAAAGAAATTATTCAGGTGGATAAAAGAATTATGCCAATAAAATATCTAGAAACAACAGCTTACTGTTTTTATGTGGATACTGGACTCAAAGAACCATGGACCAAGTTCAGTCATGGGCTGTCTAGTGCAGGTGGCGTGACAGCTTTTAAGATACTTAAAGAGTGATGGCAGAGAGCCACGGAGTAGTTTAGGGAATGGAAATGGGTACTCTCAGCCTTGGACAAAAGGGGCCAGGTGGAGGTCCAGGAAGGGGGACTTGTCTTCAGACAACCAATGATAGAGCAGACATAATAGGATATGTAGGACATGAAACTTCAGTGTGCATGGTGGGATAGGGTTGAGGCAAAACGGGATAAAAAGTGCTGTTTGGGTAAAAGTAGGGTCCAGGATTGGGACATTGGGTGCCCCACAGTTATAGAAGGGTGAGTAATAAATGAGTAGAGGTATGGCTCTCTAATGAGCCGATTTGGTATTTGGGCAACCTAACTACCTTACTTGTAGCAACTTGAATACTAATGTGGGAAGGGCATTAGACAATAGTTTGTCTCTGAGCATATCAGGGTGGCTGTTACTGGGGCTATGTTGGTCTTGTGTCAGTTCCAGGGTTTATAGTGAAGATGGTGAATCCAGTGGCATTCTGAATTTAACACTAAATTCTGACATTATGAAATAGACAGTAAACATATAAAAACACTAATCATTAATCATTAATCATTAGCAATATGAAAAGACACTGTCATCAATTCATCATATGAAAAGGTACTAATCATTGATTCATTAATCATTAGGGAACTGTGAAATAAAACCACAATATGAAACAATTACACAAACATTCACATTCACAATGTGAAACCACATTACACAATTTTCACAGTGTGAAACCATTACACAAACACCAGAATGGCTAAAATAACATTGAAGAAAAACAGCTCATTCTGGAGAAAATGTAGAGCACTCAGGACTTTCTCATATGGCTAGTGAAGTAGAAGCTGGTACAACCACGTGAGAAAACCTTTCCCCTGTAACTCTTAAAGCTGAGCAAATGCATATCCTATGACTCAGCAATTCAACTCCTGGGTATATACCCAACAGCAATGAGGGTGTATGTTCAGGAAAGGACATGTAAAGGGGTATTCATAGCAGCATTATTCATAATGGTCATAAACTGGCAATAACTCAATTGTCCATCAAAAGTGGAGTGGATAAATAAACCACCTCACAGTGACATTGAGCAGCTTGTGCTGCTCTCCTTTTCAACAAGTTGCCTGCTTAAGACTCTTCTATATTTTGTCAACTTTCCAAGATTAAATTTGAATTGCTTTAAAACAATGCTGAAAGAAAAACTAAATGAGAAAAAGCCATATAAACCCCATATTTATTATTTCTACTGAAGTGAAGTGTCTGTGGCTCCAGGCAAGGCCATTTGAACATTTGATCTTTCCAAGCCACACTGCTCAGTCAATCCAGTGGTCTTGTGTCAAAGCACCTGACCTTCAGAGCTCTCCTCACAGGACTCAGGTAATCCCTTGTGCCTCTCCCATCATCTACAGTTGTTTCAAGTTCACTCACTTGAAAAGATGTGGGCTAGAAGTCTCTAATTAGACATTCCTCTTTCTGAACACATCCTCGTCTCCCACCAGCCTGCCTAGAGAACTGCTCCTGTTCTTCATCCACATAGGAACCTCCATCTGTCCTGTTGTCCTTCACATGAGCGAATGGCTCAAGCAGGTTGGGCCCGGAGTGTTCAGAATGACTTGCTGTAAGGATTCTGGGAGTCTGAGATTGCCTTGAGGTTAACCTTGGGCTGCCTGGGGCACTCCTGTGTTCCCTGGGGCACTCCACTAGGTCAGGTTTGCAGCTGAACCCTGAGACGTTAATCCCTCATGACACACACACTGCTTAATGCCATTCACTGTCTGTGATGTCTTAGGCCATCTGTGGAAGTGAGGAAGCGCTGTCCTTCTGAGGGAGTGGTTGGAGAGCTACTTCAGCATCCCTGAGTGGGTTCAGGAAACTAGCTGATCCTGAGCTTGTAAAAGTGCCAGGTGATAACAACATGACAGGAGTGCAGTCCTCAAGGCACTTGCTGACTTTATCCCTCCTCCTCATCCTTTTCCTACCCTTCTACCCATATCCCGCTACCCAAGTTGTTTTGCAAATCCTGCTTTTGGGAGTGGGCAATGTGTGGCATGGGTCAAGACCCACTCTATGAGGACTATGAACTGAGAGAAGGCAGAAACAAACTTTCCTTGCTGATGTCAGCTGTTCTCTGAAAATGGATGAAGGGTGTGAATAGGAACAAATTCCAGGGAGGAGAGAGTGAGGACAACTATCCCCTGGAAGGTTGTTATCCTCCAGTATTTGGAAATCTTCCTCCACCTGGGAACTGAACAGGGCTATCTTTTTTTTTTTTGAGACAGGGTCTCTCTCTGTTCCCCAGGCTGGGGTGCAGTGGCGTGATCATGGCTCACTGCAGCCTCAACCTCCCAGGCTCAAGCAATCCTCCCATCTCTCAGAGGTTTTTAGAGAAGCGAAACCTCTTCTCTGCAAAAGGTACAAAAATCAGCCGGGTGTGGTGCTGCATGCCTGTAGTCACAGTAGTCACGAGTACCTGGGACTACAGGTGTGCAGCACCACATCTGGCTGATTTTTGTACTTTTTGTAGAGAAGAGGTTTTCTGTGTTTCCCAGGCTATGAACAGGATTTACAGTGTGGCCTCAGAGGTGGAGATATACATTGGAAGTTTCTTGCCCTGAAACATGGAAAATATGTGAACCAGGAGTCATATCATAACCTGAACTGCTCCTTGCACTGAAGGCAGTCCTCCATTCTTTGCCTCACATCCCCAACATGTCCACCACTTTTGCACAGCATATCAAGTGGCTGTTGAACTGGTTTTATTCCTTCCAGTTGCCTGCAGCAGTTTCTAAAATTGCTTTCATTCTCAAAGAACTACAAATAGAACTATCTTTTGACCCAACAGTTCCATTACTGAGGATATACCCAAAGGAAAACGAATAATTCTACCAAAAAGACACATGCACCCATATGTTGTTCATCGCAGCGCTATTCACAACAGCAAAGACATGAAATCAACCTAAATGCTCATCAATGGTGGACTGGATAAAGAAAATGTCGCAGCACTATTCACAACAGCAAAGACATGAAATCAACCTAAATGCTCATCAATGGTGGACTGGATAAAGAAAATGTAGTACATAAACACCATGGAATACAACACAGCCATAAAAAAGAATGAAATCATGTCCTTTGCAGCAACATGGATGCAGCTGGAGGCCATTCCCCTTAGCAAACTAATGCAGGAACAGGAAACCAATTATCACTTGTTTTCATTTACAAGTTGGAGCTTAACATTGGGTGCACATGAACATAAATGGAAACGATAGACACTAAAGACTGGAAGAATGGGGAGGGTGGGAGAGGGGAAAGGGTGGAAAACTACCCATTGGGAACTATGCTTACTACCTGAGTGACAAGTTTAATCACATCTAAAACCTCAGCAGCCCACAGTATACCTGTGTAACAAACCTGCATGAGTACCCCCGAATATAAAATAAAAGTTGAAAGAGAAACAACAAAAAATTATTTTATTGCTAAATATGTTCATCCTGCCTCAATATTTCATTTCATTTTCCAAAAAGTGAAAAGTACCGAGGTCTGATTTTCATATAACTCTCTTTCTTCATCTTTCTTAAGTGGTTTATCGCTGACAGATTCCACAAAATTGTTCTTCACCCCAAAATTCTAACATCTATAAATATTTGAGTCAAGTACTCAAGGAGCCGTTAGGCTGGCTTAGCACATTTCCGTAAGTACGGAGAGTAAGGAGACAATGAGTTCAAATGGATTTGGACACTTTTTTATGCATTACATGGCAGGCCACATGAGCTTCATGTTTACATCAGTTGCTGTGGTTCCCCAAGTCCTACCTGGTGGTCTGTGTCACTGCTGAGGAATTCTGAACTTAGAAATCGCCCAATCTTATAAGGGCACTGCTAGCAAACCTGACCCAATGTTGCCCTGGAGGAAGCCATTATCATTATTATTCTGGTTTGGAAACAAATCTGCCCTTTGACTGAGAGAGTGACATTAACTTTATCTCCTTGAAATGTCTCTGGGTTGGGGAGGAGACTCAAGCATTATTACAATGGAATGTAAGCAAATACAATTCCTGACCTGGAACAGCTTTGCAAATATCCTCAAACAAAGCTGTAAATGCCATTTGTTCAGAAGATGTGCAGAAACACCAGACCCATGCCTTTGGGTGAAGATGGGGCGGGGGGGAATGCCACTTGGATCAATGACAAAAAAAAAGTCATTTTAAAAATTCAACATTCGATCTTAATGACATTTCTCATTAATAAGAATGAGAAATGTCATTAAGATCGAATGTTGAATTTTTAAAATGACTTTTTAAACGACTATCTTATGTAAATTAGGAACAAAACAAAGCATGTTTAACTTGATAGGCATAAGAATTAAAAGGCAACAATGTATTAGATAGTGAAACACCAGGATAATTCCAACAAAGGCAAGCAACCTAGATGCCTGATATCACCACTTTGGTCAAGACTTTACTGCAGATCCTACACAATTCACCAAGAAAGGAACAAAAAGAATAGATACGAATAATGAATAGGAGAGCAAAATTTTATCACCATTTTCAGAAAATTTCATCATCCACCAAGAGAAATAAAATGTAGGAGAATCAATGGAAAAATATCAAGAGTTTATTGAGTGGGAATTATATCAAATAACTATACAAAAGTTTACGGTTTTCTATATGCCACCTATCACAAATTAGAATAGAGTAAAAAAATGAGTGCATTCCAAACAGTAATTTTAAATAATAATATATCTACAAATAAACATAGGTAAAATGGTTCCATTGTTATACGAATGAAAATGAAAAACTTTAACGAAGGCCAAGAAAATTCTGAACTTATAAATATGTCATATTCTAATAAAACCTGCATGAGATATGAGAACATGTTTAGGATTATAATTGAACTTAAAAGTGACCTGGACAAATAAATACACAGCTATGTACAGCTATAAAACCAAGACCGGCCAGGCGCAGTGGCTCATGCCTGTAATCCCAGCACTTTGGGAGGCCAAGGCGGGCGGATCACCTGAGGTCGGGAGTTAGAGACCAGCCTGACAAACATGGTGAAACCCCATCTCTACTAAAAATACAAAAATTAGCTGGGTGTGGTGGTGCACACCTGTAGGCCCAGCTACTCGGGAGGCTGAGGCAGAAGAATCGCTTGAACCCAGGAGGTGGAGGTTGCAGTGAGCCGAGATCATGCCACTGAACTGCAGCCTGGGCGACAGAGTGAGACTCTGCCTCAAAAAAAAAAAAAAAGCCAAGACCGGACTGAAGAAAAGCAGATAATGAACAGGGAATTGGCTTAAGTGATAGCAAAGTTAATGCAACAGTTAACAGTTAAGCAGTGTGGTTCTGGATTAGGAACTGATAAATTGATTAATGGAAAAGGATAGCAGGTCCAGAAATCAATCCCCGTATACATGAAAATGTCACACACACACACATGCTATAGAGGAAGGGAAAGGAAAAGAGATAGAGCAAGTCTGACTGCATTCTGGAGAAGCAGCAGAACTCATTCCTGCAGAAAACTTTCTTACCTTCAGAACAAATGAGGCTCTATAGAGCTCCGTCACCACCAGCCCTGCTGTCAGCCCTGGAAGATCCCAGGAAGGGGAGGCCAACTGACTCTGGCAGTGCATCCTCACTCCTCCTCAGGAGACTGGGAGGTAAGGGTGTTGGTTTTCGGAGCAGAAGCCTCAGATCAGCAATGGATCCCAGGCCCTGATTGCAGCCAAGGGGTTGACCACAGCATGAGGACCCATGTTGTACTAAAGCCAGATAGAGTGGGCCCTGGAGTCTGGCTGGCCCCTGCTGTCATCCCCTGGAGACCCCAAGCAGGATGAGATTTCTCAACTTCCCCAACAGAGGTCTCCTGGAGGTGAGAGCCATGGTCTGAGGGGTCAGGCCTCAGATTAGTAGAAAAGAGAAAGTCTATTCCATTCCAGGAATCACGGTGAGGACCCCAAGTGAGTATTCAGGGGATCAGTCACTCTGGAGCAGAGAGGATGCTAGAGTCCCACCCCTGCTGTTGGCTCTGGAAAGCCCGGGCAGGGCTAACAAGATGAAATGTTTCCTTGCTTCCCTGCAGGTGTCTCAGGATGGTGAGGCCTTGGGTAAGTGGTGGTGGAGGACTCAGTTCAGCAGAAGGGAGGCCACCCATTCCCTGCCAGGTATCAAGGCACAGACCCTGGATGAAGATGAAAGACACAACCCACCCCAGAACAGAGGGGGTCCCACAAAATCTGACTTCTGTGGTCAGCCATGCAAGGCCCCCCGTAGGGCTATCTCACTGAGGCCTCCACTGGCTTTCTCCTAAAGAGGCTCTCTGTGTGGCTCAGACTGGATCTAAGGGGTTGGCCTCAAGTGAGCAGAAAGAGGAGACCCAGGTCATCCTAGAAGTCTAGCTGAGGAGTCTGAGGGAGGATGGAGGAGACCAAGCAAACCAGAAGGTGCAGAGACCCTCACCTGTGCTATCTGCTCTCAGAGGCCCAGGGTAGAGGTTACTGGAAGACAGGCATGATCACTTCCTCCTCGGTGTTTTCTCTGCGGTGGGGCCTGACAGCAAAGGCATCAGGTCAACAGAGGAAGGAATCTCAGATACTACCAGGAGTCATGATGGAGACCTGCAAAGTTCAGCAGCCCCCAAGACCACCCTCACATCTGACACCAACTGCAAATTCGGGTGTCCCCAAGCCCCACCTCAGGTTTGATAATGTGCTAGAAGGACTCACAGAACTTACTGAAAGTTGGCATACTCATGGTTATGGATTATTTCAATGAAAGGATACAGATTAAAATCAGCCAGGAGAAGAGGCACACAGGGCAGAGCTCAGGGAGTTCCAGACACAAAGCTTCCAGCGTTCCTCTCTGCGTGGAGTCCCAGACAGCACTAACTTCTAGGTATGACAGTACACATGGAGTATTGCTAACTCCAGAAGCTCACCTGAGCCTTTGTGCCCATTGTTTTTATTGAGGCTCAGTTAGGTCGATATGGTTGAAAACCCATTTGACTAACCTCAGTCGTTAGCCCCTCTGGAGGTCGAGCTACTACCATGTGACCCAAGGCTGCCATCATAAGTCATTTTCAGCACAGCCTATCCAGCACGGCCTAAGGTTTCCAGATAAACATGGACACCATGATCAGGCAAGACATCCCAAGGGCTTAGAGACTGCGTCCCAGGAACCACAGCCAGACCTCTCTCTGGGCAAGGATTTTTCTGTAGGCATTTCCGTGGACAATGTAATCTTTTACCACACGGTACAATAGAAGAACTAAGGGGGCCACACATGCCTGACCAGAGGGTTCTCTGCACAACTCCAGCCCTGGCCTCAGCCCTAGGAGGCCCTGATCAGAGCTGTTTAGCTGAGACCCCTGTCGCTTCCTTTTCTGGACTCTCATGGAGTTGAAGGCTTGGTTTGAAGGAGTTGTTCTTAGGTCAGCAGATTGGATGGAGCTTAGGCCTTGCCTTGAGTTGAGGTAAGAACCCTTATTGAGGATTGAGGGGACCACCACCCCAGAGTAGAAGAGAACCAGCATGATCTGGCCCCTGCTGTTCACTCTGGGAGTCCTCTACCTTCACTGTCTCCTCAGAGATATACAGGAAGTGAGAGCCTTAGTCTGAGGGGACAGTCCTCAGGTCAGCAGATGGCAGGGAGTGCAGGCCCTGCCTGGAGTCAAAGTGAAGACCCTGAGTGAGAACCAAGGGGACTGTTCACCCCATCACACAGTGGACCCCATGGAGTCCCATCCCTGCTGATCCCCATCAGCTGATCCCTATCAGCTCCTGGGAATGGCTTCGTTGAACCTGAGGCATCCCCCCAACTCCTCCTGGGGTCTCAGGTCTCAGGGTATAGGCCAACAATGTATGCAGGGCACTTCTCACTGTGAGCACCTTCAGAGCCCAGGAATAGAGCTCAGGTGTTCCACAGATCCTACCAAGTACAGTCTCAGTGTTCAGGAGTATGAGAGCTTTAGGTAGCCTCGATCCATGAGATTGAGGTGCACCCCGGAAGGATAAATCCACCTCAGTCCTCCTAGATATTCCCACACCTCCACAGGAAGTAGAGAGAGATGGTTTCAAGTTCTCTCCTAATTCTACTGCCGGTATTTGGGGGTTTTCGGTTGAAGGGTAAAATTTAGTTTTCTCTATTGAGGGTGGAGACTGTGGTAGTTTGACGGGGGCAGCCTCAGATTGAGCAGGACATGCCCTTCCAACCGCCAAGGCGATGACCCCTGAATACAGGCTGAATGTGCCACCATCTGATGCTCCTCTGTCAAAGCTGGGAAGCCCAGAGAATGACTGCTTGCTACTGAGGAGCTAGTTCACTGTATCTCCTAGGGTCTCAGGGAATAGAGTGATGAGAAGGATCAAAGTCTGGGTCAGTATTCTAAAGTACAAATGGCAGAGGCAGCCTTCCTCCAATCCATGGGAGAGATTTCTTGCTGAGGCCCCTCACACTGCCAGGCCTAAGGTGAGAACCAGGCTCTTGAGGCTGAGGAGGAGGCCTTCTCCCCATTCTCCTGTTATCAGATCACAGGCCGCTAAGGGGAAACCTGCTGGTGGGACACTCATTGCTCCTCCATGTCCTTGGAATCCCCGTTTCACCTCCACTGCCACCTTACTTCCCTCAGGGAACAGCTCAGGTGAGGGAGCAAGCAGCCACGAGGAAAAGCAAGGGCCACATGCCCCATAGGCCCCACCACTTGCTGACTTCAGGCCCAGGGACCTCTTGAGCAGTAATGTGGCTGAGTTGGAGGTGTTCCTCCTGCTCAAGAACCAGAAGAAGGAGCCCACCCAAAAGGCAGAAATGCTGAAGCACATCATCCAACAGCACATGGATCATTTCCGTGAGGCCCTCAGCAAAGCCTCTGAGAGCCTGGAGTACTCTTTGGCCTTGAGTTGAGGAAGTGAACATGGATGCCAGGAAGCAATGTGACATCCTCATCAACAAAGTGGAACTTTCCTCTGCTGAGAGACTGAGTGAGTAAAGACTGGGGCTTGCTCCAAACTGTTATTCTAGACCTAGTTTTCGTGGAGGGCAACTTTGCTCCTGAAGAGGACATCTGGAATATGCTGAGAGAGTTGAAGACGCTGAGAGGAAGCACATCATTTTTGAAAGGCCCAGAAAGCTTTTCATTGAAGATGTTTTGTGCAACAATATCTGAATTTGAGGCAGATGCCCAACAGGGATCCTATATGCTACAAATTCCTGTGGGGCCCTCATGACCACACTGAACCCAAAATCGTGTACATTTTGGGGTTTGCAGACAAGATTATTCACATTGACTTCTGGTCCTACAGGTCAGTGTGCAAAGAGGTCCTGAGAGAAGATCAGGACAAAGTCCAAGCCAGGATTTCAGGGAATAGGGGAACTAATGCCATGGAGTGTGCAGGGGCCAGGGCCATTGCCAGTGGTACAACTGGTGCCCGTGCTATGGCCAGCAGCAAACATAAGTCAGGCTGAGGCAGGTAATTCACTCTGTGTTTAAAGTAGGCAGTCAAATATGCTGTAGTGAGAAGTAGTGAAGAGCTGCATGTGTGAGGGGAACACACATGGTGTTCCATCACTGTTTGCTATGGACCGAATTGTGTCTCCCCAGCATTTATAAGTTGAAGCCCTAACCCCCAAAGTGACTTGGAGGTAGGGCCCAGAAGAAGGTAATTAAGGTTAAATGAGGTTGTAAGGGTGGAGCCTTAATTCGGTAGGATTATTGCACTTCTAAAAGGGTAGTAAAGTGTCCGGCTGACAAGAGGCCAAGGGACAATGCCTTCTGGAGTGGGGATCATGTGTTCTAGAGGAAAGAGATTTAGGGACCGTGAATGGGGTTGGGCAAGGAAGGTTTACAGGTATCTAAATATACGAATACATGGAATTCCTTTCATATGACATAAAATGTCTGCTATACATAAGATTCCTACACTTCTATCATTAACAGAATTATGAAGTATGCAAAATGACTGGGCATATTAGGTTTAAATAAGCAAAGCAAAGCTATGTGTCTTGTTTTACATGAGCTAGTAACAACTCTGAAAACTCCTAAAGCAATGAGCGTGATAACCACTATGAAGGGAGTGTAAGCTTTCATCTGGATTCAGGTCTGGTCCAGAGTCTTGGGGGAAGCAGTTTCCCTCAATGATGGGCTTCTTCTCATCCTGGTGTTGGGGCTCCAGCCACCTTACATTTGGTATCAGGTATTGGGGCTGAATTCCAGACATCTGCAAGTGCCTTTTGTAGGTGGGATATGTGGATCCAGCAGTCAATGACCCGTAGCTTAACAACACATGGTTTAGTCAGGAGTACCAGGAATGGGCCTTTTCTGCAAGGCTTGAAGAAATCTTTTAGCTGGCATCTTTTCTAGTAAATGAAGTCTCCTAGCTAGAGGTCATGGTATCAGATTTCATCTTTTGATGGGCTACTGTAGAAGGCTTCCACAACCAGTTTATGGTTAGTCGTTGAAGCCTTAACAAGTCCTTGGCAGTAGGTCAGGAGGTCTCCTTGTAACAGTAGGGTAAAACATTCCCTCAGGTAAATGCATGGACTGGCCTGCTGACAATCTCAAAAGGGAGAGGTGGTGTTTTCCAGAGGGGGTAGGTAGCAGGATCAACAGAGCTAGAGGGAGAGCCCTAGGCCAGGGCAGATTAAGAGTGTTTGTAATCTCAGGCAATGGGCTCTTTATTATCCCAATGATTCATTCTACAAGCCCAGAAGACTGTAGGTGGTGGACACGATGGAAGTGTTGCAGAAAAGGTCAGACATCATAAACTCTTTCTAATACTTGGCTAGTAAACTGGGGTCCACAATCACTGTGGAGTTCAGTGGGAACTCCCCAAGTGGGGATAATTCTCTCAAAAAGAATTTTGGCTAATATCATGGCCATAGCTTGTCTGCAAGGAAAGGCCTCTACCCAATGGGAATACATATCTATCATCTCAAGTACATACTTGCATCCAAGTGAGGAGGGGTACTAGTTTGCAAAAGGGCCATATGGTAATGGGAATTCTCTGGAGGCAGCCTTTGGGGGCTTCCCAGCATTATACAAATAACAGATTCTGCATCATTTGTAGACTTGAGAAGCAACCATCAGGAAAGGACCCCAATTGTACTGTTTTCCCCACTGGATTATTTTGTAAGGGCTCCAATGGGTGAGGTTATGTTTAAAGGCAAGGGTGGCTTTTTGTAAATTTTGTAAATTTTCTGGAAGGACAGGATGAAAGTTAAGTCCTTTCCATAACTGGGATTATGATTTGTAAGTATAACCCTGTTTTGCCCATTTTTCCTTTTTTGCCATCTGCGGACATCTTTTGAGACCAAGAGAGTCTGGAGAAAAGTTTTTTGGAAGGAGCAATGGGTAAGGGTAGGGTTTGAATGGAAACAGGGATAACAGAAGTGGTACCATTTAGGGCTGCAGTTGCCTGTAGCATCAGCAGGTGGTTGCCCCTACTATCTTTCTACTATATTCTCAGAGGAGTGACCTTGGATTTCAATAGTAGACAGGGCTCTAAGAGCCAGAATGGCATCAAGAAGTGCCAAAACATGATCCTTATTTTTGGTAGGCTGTCTAGAAGAGGTCAGAAATTTTCTGTTTCCAAAGTCATGGATAACCCCAACAGCGTATCTGCTGTCTGTGCAAATGTCTGCAGTTTTATCTCTGGCTAACAGGCAAGCTGGGGTAAGTGCATGTTATTCTGCCTGTCAGCTGGACCAGGTATTAGTCACAGGCCCCCCTCATTCAAGAATGAGAAGGGAAACAGGAAGGTCATAATTAAGGTGTCCCAACATGAGAGGCAAGGACAGCTGATGCTTGAGATTCTTAAAGGCTTTTTGGCCATTGGTAGTACAAGTGAGGGAGTCTGGGGAGAAGCCTCAGGCAAAGTATATCAAGGTTGTGTCATCAAAGAGAAATTAGGGATCCAAGCTCTATGGCAGACCACAAGTCCCCAGAAACCCCTAAGTTATCTTTTAGCATTGGGCAAGAGAAAAGAATATATGCCTTGAAAGCAGGTGAAGTCAATGTTTACTCCTGATGCCCAAGGAACTTGATGGAGTCCCAGCAAAAATATAATTTGTCTTAGAGCCTTGTGTGCCTTAAGGGCTAGCTGGTGAAGTAAGAGGCGAGTGTCAGTGTGGCAAGCCTTTTGAGAGAGGGAGCATAAAAGCAAGACATCAATATATTGTAATGGAGTCAAATTATCTGGGAAGGTTATTTCTTTTAGGTCAGCCTGCAGAATCTGGGAAAGGTGGGAAGGGCTTTTGGTGTATCCTTGGGAAAGCATCATCTATGTAAATTGTTAGCCTTTCCAAGCAAAGGCAAAAAGAAACTGACTTTTGGGGCTGACAGGAGGACTGAAGAAGGCGCTGCAGAGATCAACAGTGGAGAAACAGTGAGTGTCAGGAGGAATCTTGGGTAAGAGTGGTTGTGGATCAAGTACAACAGGGTGTCAGGGACAGACAATGTTGTGGATAGCTCTAAGATCCTAGATGCATCTTCATTCATTCACATTAGGCTTACAGACTGGCAGAACGGATGTATTACAGGGACTGGTGTAGAGGACTATGAGTCCCTGGGAAATGAAACCACCGACTATAGATTCTATATCAGCTCAAGCTTCAGAATTGAGGGGACATTGTTTTAAAATTGGAAGAGGGCTGTTAGTGTCTATCTGTATAGAAATAAGTGATGCTGAATGGGTCAGGCCAACATCTGTATCCGCTTTCACCCAAAGGGTTTCAGGCAGTTGCTATAGAACTGGGTGTTCAGTGACAACTACATAGCTAGAAACTAGCAGGGAGAAGATGCGAGTGACACTAGAGGCTGAAACCTTGGTTGGGGAGACTTCTAAGATGATATCGCCCTTGTGGGTGAAAGAAACGTGGGCTTGGTGTTTTTCAGATCATCTTTCACTATCAGGTGGATTGGGGCAGAGAGGACAACAACAAACTGTGTTGGCCGGCAAGGGGCCCTAATTGATAAGAAACTGGCTCAGACTTAAAGACGGTCATAGTTTGGTTAGCAACCCTCACTATTTCAATTGTTTGATTACTCTAAGGAGGGGGGGTCTGAAAAGCAGTTGAGGGTAAGCACCAAGAGCAGAGCTCCAGTGTCGACTAGAGCTCAGATTAATTTGCTGTTGATTTTAAGACCAGCTTCTCCTACTTAATTAACTGAAAGGAAAGGAAAAAATCCCCCTAATTTCCCCCAGAAAGTCCTCAGTTTTACCCAACAAAAACTTCTCTTACAAGTTCTCACGAGTAGGAGGGATTCCTTGCCTTACTTGAGTACTTCTGAAGCCATTGTTTGTACTTTTCCCAATATAATTTTATATAGCCAGGACCCTTACAGGCAAAGCAAATCATGCCCTTTAAAGTAGACAAGGCTACTGCTTTCTGTCTATTTTGTGGGGGTTGCTGATTTGAGGCTTTGAGTTGTTGAATATATAAGGCCACAAGTTTAGCAGTCTTTTCCTCATTTCTGCTTTAGCCTCTTTTTCTTTTTGCATGGTTTTTGAGAGGCATTCAGCCAGGGAAGCTTTTCATGGGTCTCTTTGAAGCTTAGCAGGGATTATGTTGTTTAGCTAAAGCACTAAGGGCTTCATTGAGACCTGAAAGGATAAGTGAATTAAAATGATTTATGGTATCATCAGTTAGATCTTTGATACCATAGTCTTGGTGGAAAGTTTTTAAAAATCAGTCAAAGTAGTCACAACACAGACTCACTTTCTTTCTGAATGCATCACTGTATAGCCTTCCAGTCAATTTTTTTCTGGAAGGAGCATTGGAATGGATTTAATCAATTTAGCAGAGATTTTTCTCGCTGTCTTGTAGGCCCTTTCCCCAGTAAGATGAAAATCTTCTTGGGGCCTATCTCAGTTACATAATCCAATCTTCAGATCCACTTCAGTCACTGCCTGGACCGAGAGACAAATGTCTCTTTTTATTCAGATTCAGCTTTTTCTCGAGCTGTTCTTGGGACTGTCCAGTCATTTCACAACTTTGGCAGATCTAAAGAGCAGAGGTGACTCCAAGCTGAGTCTACCCACCGTCTTCTCCTGGGCAGATGCAGACCCATCATTCACCACAGGAACACCCCGGGCTGATGCTGTGCTTCTCCTCAGTGCAGCCCACCAGGAGCAGCACAGACCCACCCACCCACCTCTGGTGATTTCAACCTGATAGTGGTTAAATACTCCTTTACAAACACAAATTTTGTCATGTCACTCTCCTGACTTAACTTTGCCAATGGTTTCCCACTGGCCTTAGAACAAGGACCACAGTGCTGACCATGGCCTCCAGACAATGAGTGCTCCTGCCTGCTGCCCTCTCCCTTCCGGTCCACCCCAGTTGCCTGCCATCTAGTCTGCTCTCTTGGGGACACAGCAGACTCTAGGGTGTCTGGGGGATTGCATACACATTCTCTCAACCCATTCACCCAAAGCCCACACTTATCACATTTTCTAAGACTTTGTACAGCTAAATCCTTAAAGGTCATGTAAATTCATATTATGCAAATTTCATAACATCATTCTTCAAAAGACAAAAAAAATGTTATTTGGCAAATCATCTGTGAGAATAACCCTCAATTTCTAAATCAAGAAAATAGTAGCTAAATACAGAGTCCATATTTAGGATAATTAGTGGAGAAAAATGAAATCTCAATGCTAAGTGAAAGCCTAATTGAAACAAAATTTATCATTAAAATTTCATAATAATTAAATGGATAGCTTATTGCCTTGCTATATTCTTATCTGTATGTATGTATATATGTGTGTGTATATATATATGTATATGTGCATGTACACAGACAAGTTGCAAGATATTTCAGGTTCACACACTGATGTTTACATAATCAGTCAGTATAGTTAATTGATAAAAAGTCCCAGTCCACATCCTGACAATCTATATAAATATTCAAAACAGCTTTTTTATACAGTGAACAATTAGTACAGGAAACAGATAATCGTTCAGAAGACTTATTAATATTTACGGATATTGAAATGCAGTGAGGAGGTGTGATTATTATGTCAAAGCTTTGTTACAGGACTTAGAGCAAGTACACATCCAACACTAAAATTGCGCCTCATCTCAATGAACCAAATGGCCGGCTCTGTCACCCCCTGTGGGATGGCAAATTCTTGGCCCCATGGACCTTCCCCAGAAACTCTAGTTCAGCAGGAAAGTTCCCATAATTTAGAATATCATAAGGAAGGAAAAAAAAAGCCCAAAATATATTTCCTTGACATAATTGGAGATTATATAAACAGAGCCAGCAAGAAGAGGTAGCCCTGCAAACCTGACTTTTGTGGGGAAAATTTGCATGTGTAAGCAATTTGCATAAACTAAGACAAGCCTTCCCTCCTTGGGTCCTAAGAAAGAGGAACTAAGATTCTGACACCTTAAAGATTGGAAAGCAACACTTACCATCTATTTTCTCTGAGGGCTGCTACCTGTGAGGGTTCTTCTACATAACCAGACCACCCCTGCTATCCAGGCCTCCTTTTCTCTCTCTCCCATAACCTGTCTTGCCACTATAACCTGTTTTACCACTATAACCTGTTTGTGGCCATTCCCTAAACCCACATTTTTTCTGTAACCTCTGTGATGCCCCCGTGTACACATCAATAAAGTTTCTATGCCTTTGCTGCAATCAATCTGCCATTGTGAGCTGATTTTTTAGCGAACCTTCCGAGGGCAAAGGGGACACTTTCCCTTGGCTCCTACAGCTTGACGCTGTGAGCAGGCTCTGCTCTCCTGAAACCCACAGCCAAGTGAATCCAGGTCCCGATGAGCCATCAAAAGGGTAAGGATTTCTTACCAGTCAGGCTCCTGGCCTCTGTCTCTCTGTGGAATCTGGTTAAGCAGACAGTCAATATTGTTGTTTATTTCTTTTTCTTTTCCAAAATCTTGATTAATGGGAGGAAAGGATTTGTTTGACTGGTCTTGGTCCAATGACTCTGATATACTTTTTGGTACTTTGTGGTTTGAATATTCATAATGTTTGATCCCTTTTCTCCCAGAAAGAGTATTTTCCTTTGTCTTTGTCTTTGTGTGTCCTTCTGTCATAAAGAGGGGTATCATTTTAGGTTCTCTCTCATCTTGTTTGATGTCCTTGAAAGCTTAACTTGTGACCAAGTGGAAGGACTCTCTTTTGGTATCTGCCATCTGGGCAGTGTGATTTTCAAGTCACGTTGGGTAGCCAGTCTCAAAAAGGCTGCAAAATTGAGACGTTTTGTTCCAAATATGTCAAGCTCTCAGGAGAGTTTGTCTTAAGAAGTTCCATTTCTACACCACTTTTGCCATCTCAATGCTTGTTGCCTGGTTAGTGCTGAGAAAGTGCAAGTCTAGGCAGGCCTATGAGGTTTCACAGATTAAAAGGTCTGTGAGTGGCATCCTCCCTCACAAATTCTGGGTTGCCAAAGGCATACACCATTCTCAACAATCTGTAGTAACAAGAGTCCTTTGCTATCTGAACCTATTACTGGGAGAGTTTTTCAGGGTGGGAGTCTTTGGGTTTGCTTCTCTTGTGCCGTCTCCAGGAAACATCTTTTTTTAAACCTGGGCTTTCCATGAAGAGGCTTTTGGATTAAGTCACTATTGAAATAAGTATGCCATTGGAAATTCAATGGTCAGAAGGTGAATCTTTTAAATTAGATTCCTACATTTTTTTAAAAAAGACTTTTGAGATCTCTCATTCTAAACAATTAATGGGAAGATCAAATTCAAAGAAAGACATGCAATAGTGTCATGGCCAGCCCTAGAAATCCTCTTGACATAATTAAGAGCAAAAATCTAACCTAATTTAAAATATTTGTCAGCTCAAATTGCCTGCTTTAGATTCCCCGCAGGATTAAAATGAATGTTGCTCCACCTGTTGTCCGGTAGTTCCAATTTCACACTTTCATAGCCATGGCCTGGGTGTGATTTCTGCTCAGGGAACCAGTCCCTATTCATTTAATATTTGTGTGACTTAATTTCGGAGGTACCCACTTACATGTTTGGAGATGTCTTGTGAATCCTTGGTTAAGTCACAACCTTGGTCAAGGCTTATTGCTTTCATTTGGGAGGGTACACCTGTTGCAAAAAAAAAAAAAAAATCAGAACTCAGAAATTCCAGCTAAGATCTGTTAACAAGAGATTTTAAAAGATTTTTTTAAGAGTTCCATAGTCAAAAGTTGACTTAATTAAAACTGATATTTAGGCTATGTATTTATACATACATATTGTTTAAGGCCTCTGTAAAACTTATCAATCAACTGAATTCCTGTCTTCTTAAACCTCTGCTAACCATATTTGCTCCCTCTGTCTGCCTCTCCATGTATTCTGTGTGTCCCTCCTTCCCCTTGCCACTTTCAATGCCATAGGAGGGAACCTAAAAACAATTCTAACTGCCTGGGATCCCTTAAGGGAAACAGAAAAGGCAACACGGGCTTCTCTTTTGGGGAGGAAACTTTGTTTATCCTCATGGAACCCCAAGAATTGTAAGTGGACAGATTCAAGTCTGAAGCTCTACTCTCTTTTGCACTAAACTCCTTGATCTCTGGCTATTAGGTACATACATGTGCACATGTGAATGTTATATGTTGTGTCTACATGTATGTATATGGTCATACATATCTTTACATATTATCTACACATGGTACCACAATAACTTGAATGAGTACTCATAAGTTAAATGAATAAGACCAAATATTTTTTCAACTTTACGTGACTTGAATAAATCTTTTGGTAAATAAAACTATATTGTTATTGTTGGTTCAACAAAAATAACTATGTCTTCTGAGCTAACAAGAAAATATACATGTACTTAACTTTAAGGTTCTTGCTTTCATGATACTTGCCTAACATACACTAATATAGAAACGGCTAATAGAAAATTTCACTTGTGATGATGACTAGGTTTTTCTAATGTCTCCTAAAACTGCCTAAACATAATTGTTAAAGTTAAATGAATAAAATAGATGTAAATGAGATAAAAGTTTATAAATGAACTTTTCACAAGAAAAGTTTATGATATGTTTACTTAGGTTTTTTCAATGCTTTTTGGTAACCACACCCTTAGAGTTTTGCTAAACTAAATTAAATGATGGGTTAGGGCTCAGATGCCATGGAGACTTTGGAACAAACTGTCCCACTTTCACTGGAGACTAGTCCAGCAAGAAAGTTCCCATAGTTCATAATATCATATTGAAGGAAATAAAAATGTATTACCACAAACATTGGCCAGATCTAGGCAAGATTAACTGAGAGTCTGACTCTTCCCTTCACCCCTGCAATATCACGCCAAGCATTTTCTTTTCTCATCCAAGAAAACCTGCTCCAGGGATTCTCGAGCAAGATGGCCAAATAGGAATAGCTCCAGTCTGCAGCTCCCAGCGAGACCAATGCAGAAGGCAGGTGATTTCTCCATTTCCAACTGAGCTACCCTGTTCATCTCATTGGGACTGGTTAGACAGTGGGTGCAGCCCACAGAGGGCAAGCAGAAGCACGGTGAAGTGTTGCCTCACCTGGGAAGTGCAAGGGGTCGGGGAACTCCCTCCCCTAGCCAAGGCAAGCCGGGAGGGACTGTGCAGTGAGCAACAGTGCTATCCTGCCCATATACTATGCTTTTCCCACGGTCTTCACAACCCACAGACCATGAGATTCTCTTGGGTGCCTATACCACAAGGGCCCTGGGTTTCAAGCACAAAACTGGGCAGCGGTTTGGGCAGACACCAAGCTAGCTGCAGGAGTTTTCTTCGTACCTCAGTGGCGCCTGGAATGCCAGCGAGACAGAACCATTCACTTCCCTGGAAAGGGGGCTGAAGCCAGGGATCCAAGTGGCCTTACTCAGCAGATTCCACCCTGCCCATGGAGCCCAGTAAGCTAAGATCCACTGGCTTGAAATTCTCCCTGTCAGCACAGCAGTCTGAAGTCGACCTGGGAGGCTCCAGCTTGGTGGTGGAAGGGGCATCTGCCATTACTGAGGCTTGAGTAGGTGGTTTTCCCTTCATGGTGTAAACAAAGCCACCAGGAAGTTCAGACTGGGTGGAGCCTGCCACAGCACAACAAAGCCACTGTAGTCCAACTGCCTGTCTAGATTCCTCCTGAAATCTCTGAAAGAAAGGAAGCAGCCCCAGTCAGGGACTTGTAGATAAAATTCCCATCTCCCTGGGACAGAGCACCTGGGGAAGGGGTGGCTATGGGCGCAGCTTTAGAGACTTAAATGTTCCTGCCTGCCGGCTCTGAAGAGAGCAGCAGATCTCCCAGCACAGCACCTGAGCTCTGCTAAGGGTCAGACTGCCTCCTCAAGTACATCCCTGACCCTCGAGCCTCCTGACTGGGAGACACCTCCGAGCAGGGGTCAAAAGACACCTCATACAGGAAAGCTCCTCCTGGCATCTGGTGGGTGCCCGTCTGGGACAAAGCTTCCAGAGGAAGGAGCAGGCAGCAATCTTTACTGTTCTGCAGCCTCCGCTGGTGATACTCAGGCAAACAGCATCTGGAGTGGACCCCCAGCAAACTCCAGCAGACCTGCAGAAGAGGGGCCTGACTCTTAGAAGAAAAACTAACAAACAGAAAGCAATAGCATCAACATGAAAAAAAAAAAGGACAACCAAGCAAAACCTTGGTCCAAAGGTCACCAACAGCAAAGACCAAAGGTAAATCCACGAAGATGAGGAAAAACCAGTGCAAAAAGGGTGAAAATGCCAAAAACCAGAAAGCTTCTTCTCCTCCAGAGGATCACAACTCCTTGCCGGCAAGGGAAAAAAACTGGACAGAGAATGAGTTTGACAAATTAACAGAAGTGGGCTTCAGAAGTTGGGTAATAACAAACTCTTCCAAGCTAAAGGAGCATGTTCTAACCCAATGCAAGGAAGCTAAGAACCTTGATAAAAGGGTAGAGGAATTGCTAACTAGAATAACCAGTTTAGAGAAGAACATAAATGACCTGATGGAGCTGAAAAACACAGCACGAGAACTTCGTGAAGGTTACACAAGTATCAATAACCAAATTGATCAAGTGGAAGAAAGGATATCAGAAATTGAAGATCAACTTAACGAAATAAAGTGTGAAGACAAGATTAGAGAAAAAAGAATGAAGAGGAACAAACAAAGCCTCCAAGAAATATGGGACTATGTGAAAAGACAAAACTTATGTTTGATTGGTGTACCTGAAAGTGATGGGGAGAATGGAACCAAGTTGGAAAAGATGCTTAGGATATTATCCAAGAGAACCTCCCCAACCTAGCAAGAGAGGCCAACATTCAAATTCGGAAAATACAGAGAACACCACAAAGATACTCCTCGAGAAGAGCAACCCCAAGACACATAATTGTCACATTCACCAAGATTGAAATGAAGGAAAAAATGTTAAGGGCAGCCAGAGAGAAAGGTCGGGTTACCCACAAAGGGAAGCCCATCAGACTAACAGCAGATCTCCCTGCAGAAACTCTACAAGCCTGAAGAGAGTTCGGGCCAATATTCAATATTCTTAAAGAAAAGAGTTTTCAACCCAGAAATTCATATCCAGCCAAACTAAGCTTCACAAGTGAAGGAGAAATAAAATCCTTTACAGACAACCAAATGCTGAAGGATTTTGTCACCACCAGGCCAACCTTACAAGAGCTCCTGAAGGAGCTCCTGAAGGAAGCACTAAATATGGAAAGGAAAAATCAGTACCAGCCACTGCAAAAACATCCCAAAATGTAAAGACCATTGACACTATGAAGAAACTGCATCAACTAATGGGCAAAATAACCAGCTAGCATCATAATGACAGGATCAAATTCACACATAACAATATTAACCTGAAATCTAAATGGGCTAAATGCCCCAATTAAAAGGCACAGACTGGCAAATTGGATAGGTATCAAAAGCCATCGGTGTGCTGTATTCAGGAGACCAATCTCATGTGCAAAGAAACACATAGGTTCAAAATAAAGGGATGGAGGAAGATTTTCCAAGCAAATGGACAGGAAAAAAAAGCAGGGGTTGCAATCCTAGTCTCTGATAAAACAGACTTTAAACCAACAAAGATCAAAAGAGACACAGAAGGGCATTCCGTAGAGGAGAGCCAAGATGGCCAAATAGGAACAGCTTCAGTCTATAGCTCCCAGCATGAGCGACACAGAAGACAGGTGATTTCTGAATTTCCAACTGAGGTACCGGGTTCATCTCACTGGGGAGTGTCAGAAAGTGGGTGCAGGACAGTGGGTACAGCACACCAAGCATCAGCCGAAGCAGGGCGAGGCATTGCCTCACCCAGGAAGCCCAAGGGGTCAGGGAATTCCCTTTCTTAGTCAAAGAAAGGGGTGACAGATGGCACCTGGAAAATCAGGTCACTCCCACCCTAATACTGCGCTTTTCCAATGGTCTTAGCAAACGGCACACCAGGAGATTATATCCCTCACCTGGCTCGGAGGGTCCTATGCCCACAGAGCCTTGCTCATTGCTAGTACAGCAGTCTGAGATCAATCTGCAAGGCGGCAGCGAGGCTGGGGTAGGGGCGCCCACCATTGCCGAGGCTTGAGTAGGCAAACAAAGCAGCCGGGAAGCTTGAACTGGGTGTAGCCCAACACAGCTCAAGGAGGCCTGCCTGCCTCTGTAGACTCCACCTCTGGGGGCAGGGCATAGCCATACAAAAGGCAGCAGAATCCTCTGCAGACTTAAATGTTCCTGCCTGACAGCTTTGAAGAGAGTAGTGGTTCTCCCAGCACGCAGCTAGAGATCTGAGAACAGACAGACTGCCTCCACAAGTGGGTCCCTGACCCCCGAGTAGCCTAACTGGGAGGCACCCCCGAGTAGGGGCAGACTGACACCTCACATGGCTGGGTACTCCTCTAAGACAAAACTTCCAGAGGAACAATCAGGCAGCAACATTTGCTGCTCACCAATATCCGCGGTTCTGCAGCCTCCACTGCTGATACCCAGGCAAATAGGGTCTGGAGTGGACCTCCAGCAAACTCCAACAGACCTGCAGCTGAGGGTCCTGACTGTTAGAAGGAAAACTAACAAACAGAAAGGACATCCACACCAAAACCCCATCTGTACGTCACCATCATCAAAGACCAAAGGTAGATAAAACCACAAAGATGGGGAAAAAACAGAGCAGAAAAACTGGAAACTCTAAAAATCAGAGCGCCTCTCCTCCTCCAAAGGAACACAGCTCCTCACCAGCAACGGAGCAAAACTGGACGAAGACTGACTTTGATGAGTTCAGAGAAGAAGGCTTCAGACAATCAAACTACTCTGAGCTAAAGGAGGAAGTTCGAACCCATAGCAAAGAAGTTAAAAACCTTGAAAAAAAATTAGATGAATGGCTAACTAGAATAACCAAGGCAGAGAACTCCTTAAAGGACCTCATGGAGCTGAAAACCAAGGCACGAGAATTACGTGACGAATGCACAAGCCTCAGTAGCCAATTCAATCAACTGGAAGGAAGGGTATCCGTGATGGAAGAGCAAATGAATGTAATGAAGTGAGAAGAGAAGTTTAGAGAAAAAAGAATAAAAAGAAACGAACAAAGCCTCCAAGAAATATGGGACTATATGAAAAGACCAAATCTACGTCTGATTGGTGTACCTGAAAGTGACGGGGAGAATGGAACCAAGTTGGAAAACACTCTGCAGGATATCATCCAGGAGAACTTTCCCAATCTAGCAAGGCAGGCCAACATTCAAATTCAGGAAATACAGAGAACACCACAGAGATACTCCTTGAGAAGAGCAACTCCAAGACACATAATTGTCAGATTCACCAAAGTTGAAATGAAGGAAAAAATGTTAAGGGCAGCCAGAGAGAAAGGTCGGGTTACCCACAAAGGGAAGCCCATCAGACTAACAGCTGATCTCTCAGCAGAAACACTACAAGCCAGAAGAGAGTGGGGGCCAATATTCAACATTCTTAAAGAAAAGAATTTTCAATCCATAATTTCATATCCAGCCAAACTAAGCTTCATAAGTGAAGGAGAAATAAAATCCTTTACAGACAAGCAAATGCTGAGAGATTTTGTCACCACCAGACCTGCCCTAAAAGAGCTCCTGAAGGAAGCACTAAACATGGAAAGGAACAACCGGTACCAGCCACTGCAAAAACATGCCAAATTGTAAAGACCATCAAGGCTAGGAAGAAACTGCATCAACTAATGAGCAAAATAACCAGCTAACATCAAAATGACAGGATCAAATTCACGCATAACAATATTAAACTTAAATGTAAATGGGCTAAATGCTCCAATTAAAAGACACAGACTGGCAAATTGGATAAAGAGTCAAGACCCATCAGTGTGCTGTATTCAGGAAACCCATCTCACGTGCAGAGACACACATAGGCTCAAAATAAAGGGATGGAGGAAGATCTACCAAGCAAATGGAAAACAAAAAAAGACAGGAGTTGCAATCCTAGTCTCTGATAAAACAGACTTTAAACCAACAAAGATCAAAAGAGACAAAGAAGACCATTACATAATGGTAAAGGGATCAATTCAACAAGAACAGCTAACTATCGTAAATATATATGCACCCAATACAGGAGCACCCAAATTCATAAAGCAAGTCCTTAGTGACCTACAAAGAGACTTACACTCCCACACAATAATAATGGGAGACTTTAACACCCCACTGTCAACATTAGACAGATCAACGAGACAGAAAGTTAACAAGGATATCCAGGAATTGAACTCAGCTCTGCACCAAGCGGACCTAATAGACATCTACAGAACTCTCCACCCCAAATCAACAGAATATACATTCTTCTCAGCACCACACCGCACTTATTCCAAAATTGACCACATAGTTGGAAGTAAAGCACTCCTCAGCAAATGTAAAAGAACAGAAACTATAACAAACTGTCTCTCAGACCACAGTGCAATCAAACTACAACTCAGGATTAAGGAACTCACTCAAAACTCCTCAAGTACATGGAAACTGAACAACCTGCTCCTGAATGACTACTAGGTACATAATGAAATGAAAGCAGAAATAAAGATGTTCTTTGAAACCAACGAGAACAAGGACACAACATACCAGAATCTCTAGGACACATTCAAAGCCGTGTGTAGAGGGAAATTTATAGCACTAAATGCCCACAAGAGAAAGCAGGAAAGATCTAAAATTGACACCCTAACATCACAATTAAAAGAACTAGAAAAGCAAGAGCAAACACATTCAAAAGCTAGCAGAAGGCAAGAAATAACTAAGATCAGAACAGAACGGAAGGAAATAGAGACAAAAAAAAACCTTCAAAAAAGCAATGAATCCAGGAGCTGGTTTTTTGAAAAGATCAACAAAATTGATAGACCGCTAGCAAGACTAATAAAGAAGAAAAGAGAGAAGAATCAAATAGATGCAATAAAAAATTATAAAGGCGATATCACCACCAATCCCACAGAAATACAAACTACCAACAGAGAATACTATAAACACCTCTACGCAAATAAACTAGAAAATCTAGAAGAAATTGATAAATTCCTTGATGCATACACCCTCCCAAGACTAAACCAGGAAGAAACTGAATGTCTGAATAGACCAATAACAGGCTCTGAAATTGAGGCAATAATTAATAGCTTACCAACCAAAAAAAGTCTAGGACCAGATGGATTCACAGCCGAATTCTACCAGAGGTACAAGGAGGAGCTGGTACCATTCCTTCTGAAACTATTCCAATCAATAGAAAAAGAGGGAATCCTCCCTCACTCATTTTATGAAGCCAGCATCATCCTGATACCAAAGCCTGGCAGAGACACAACAAAAAAAGAGAATTTTAGACCAATATCCCTGATGAATATCGATGCAAAAATCCTCGATAAAATACTGGCAAACCAAATCCAGCAGCACATCAAAAAGCTTATCCACCATGATCAAGTGGGCTTCATCCCTGGGATGTAAGCCTCGTTCAACATATGCAAATCAATAAGCGTAATCCAGCATATAAACAGAACCAAATACAAAACCACATGATTATCTCAATAGATGCAGAAAACGCCTTTGACAAAATTCAACAACCCTTCATGCTAAAAACTCTCAATAAATTAGGTATTGATGGGACGTATCTCAAAATAATAAGAGCTATTTATGACAAACCCACAGCCAATATCATACTGAATGGGCAAAAACTGGAAGCATTCCCTTTGAAAACTGGCACAAGACAGGGATGCCCTCTCTCACCATTCTATTCAACATAGTATTGGATGTTCTGACCAGGGCAATCAGGCAGGAGAAGGAAATAAAGGGTATTCAATTAGGAAACGAGGAAGTCAAATTGTCCCTGTTTGCAGATAACATGATTGTATATCTAGAAAACCCCATCGGCTCAGCCCAAAATCTCCTTAAGCTGATAAGCAACTTCAGCAAAGTCTCAGCATACAAAATTAATGTGCAAAAATCACAAGCATTCTTATACACCAATAACAGACAAACAGAGAGTCAAATCATGAGTGAACTCCCATTCACAATTGCTTCAAAGAGAATAAAATACCTAGGAATCCAACTTACAAGGGATGTGAAGGACCTCTTCAAGGAGAACTACAAACCACTGCTCAATGAAATAAAAGAGGAT